>NW_022974545.1:15099-16455 GCF_012274545.1 Fukomys damarensis
TGTGTTCTAACGTCAAACTGAACCTATCCCCAAGTATACAGAGTTCTGGAGGCTTGTGTGTACTCTGAGATGCTAGGCACTCTCTTAGGCCTGAAGGGCTTCTCTGCTAAAAGTGCCTCACCACAGTGTTTCAGTCTCTGCCAGGCAGAGGCCTACAAACAAAACGAATAAAGTTGTCCTCCCCATAAGAGGTGGACATCACTGGTAAACTCACAGAGTTGCAGCACCTTTCTCTGTGGAGTGCTTCACATTCGTGAAACTGACCCCTTTCGCTTTGAACGGCTAAGCGGCGAGAGAAGCTGTTTCCCGGGGAAAACTGCACCTGTAAACCGCAAAAGCCCCCTGCAAAGTGAGTTTGTCTTGTAATGTCAAACTGAACCTATCCCTAAATATACAGAGTTCTGGAGGCTTGTGTGCACTCATAGCTGCTAGGCACTCTCTTAGGACTGAAGGGCTTCGCTGCTAAAAGTGCTCCACAACAGTGTTTCAATCTCTGCCAGGCAGAGACCTACAAACAAAAAGGAATACAGTTGTGCTCCACATAAGAGGTGGACTTCACTGGTAAACTCACAGAGTTGCAGGACCTTTCTCTGTGGAGTACTTCACATTCATGAAACTGACCCCTTTCGCTTTGAACGGCTAAGCGGCGAGAGAAGCTGTTTCCCGGGGAAAACTGCACTTTAAACCGCAAAAGCCCCCTGCAAAGTGAGTTTGTCTTCTAATGTCAAACTGAACCTATCCCCAACTATACAGAGTTCTGGAGTCTTGTGTGCACTCAGAGCTGCTAGGCACTCTCTTAGGCCTGAAGGGCTTCTGTGCTAAAAGTGCCTCACAATACTGTTTCAATCTCTGCGAGGCAGAGACCTACAAAAAAAAGGAACACAGTTGTACTTCACATAAGAGGTGGACTTCACTGGTAAACTCACAGAGTTGCAGTACCTTTCTCTGTGGAGTGCTTCACATTCATGAAAGTGACCGCTTTTCCTTTAAATGGCTAAGCGGCAAGAGAAACTGTTTCCTGGGGAAAACTCCACTTTAAACCGAAGAAGCCCTCTGCAAAGTGTGTTTGTGTTCTAACGTGAAACTGAACCTATCCCCAAGTGTACATACTTCTGGAGGCTTGTGTGCACTCGGAGCTGCTAGGCACTCTCTTAGGCGTGAACGGCTTCTCTGCTAAAAGTGCCTCACAACAGTGTTTCAATCTCTGCCACGTGAAGACCTACAAGCAAAAAGAATACATTGTGCTTCACAAAAGAGGTGGACTTCACTGGTAAACTGACAGAGTTGCAGCAGCTTTCTCTGTGGAGTGCTTCACATTCATGAAACTGACCACTTTCACGTTAACTGCTAAGCGGC
>NW_022974546.1:0-1059 GCF_012274545.1 Fukomys damarensis
TGAGGCCATACTCTTAAGTGGATAAATAAGACATGTGTGTAAATACCAATAGTTTCTCTGGTGTGAAAAACTAAAAGTGTAAATAATATACACATTGTATAACTGACAATGTGAAATGGCAAGAAAAGGACTGAAAGTGTAGGGGAAATGAATAGGGTAGAGGAAAGGAAATAAGGGAAAAGAAAAAATATGATAAAAGGGAAAAATGGAAACAAAGTCTTTGTAAATACCAAAGGGGGAAGGGTGAATGGAAGGCAGAAATATAGGGAAAAAATGAGAACCAAGATCTGTCATGTGAAGTTACATGATCCAAATGATAAATGTAACTGTACTTTATACTTAAAAGTACCAATAAACTCAATGAGATAAAAACATCTTTGCTTCCCTAAGGTGACTAGTTTTTCTCCTTTATTTCCTTCTACTATGCCGTGTCTTTTAGGTAAGTTAGCATGGACTAAATCCATGAAAAAATATTAAGTACAACTAGCATTTTCTCTTTTTACTATTAGATGTTTAATATTTTATATCAGTGATAGGAAAGATGATCTAAATAATGTTATTCTGCCTGCCTGATGAAGTAACTTTGATACTGTAATATAAATACTTGAAGTAAGCATCATCCATTGCAGCCTTTTCAGACAACTTCTTGTGGAGTGCATCTTTTAACACAAAAGCTGCTGAATACAGGATTTAAGTAAATTTATTTAATTGACATTCCCTAAATTTCACCATTTACTTTTAAATGATATTTTTGAATACTAAAAAAGAAGAGCAAAGGAATTTCATTCTAAAGTTTTTGACTCTAACTCTAAACCTTCAACCCTATTAAAACAGTTTGGTCATCACATGTACTATCTTGAAATAAGAATAAAGACAGTAAAAAGGAAAATATAGATTAGTTTTTGAAAATATTAGTATCGTGGTAGACACATGTCATAGATTTTTCCAAACTTGTAGGAGATGTAGAATAATATTGTTAGTGAACTGTTATATAAATGGTTATGTGTCAATGTAGGCCCACTAATTATAGCATATGTACTGTTCTGATGAGGATGTTGA
>NW_022974547.1:0-1002 GCF_012274545.1 Fukomys damarensis
GACTTTGGCCAAGATTACACTATAGGGTTAAATTTGCCTATCAACAAATACATGAATCAAGTATGGAGCAGTTCAGGGGCCAAGGATCCCACAAGCATGAGGGTGCAGGCGGGCATGGCATTGGGCCGCATAAACCAGTGACCACTCACCTGAGCAGCACTGGCTCAGAGACTTCATATCAGGTCAAGGAGAAGATGAGGCAGTTGGAGTAGAGTTCAAAGTAGTGTCCAGGGGCCTGCACCACCCTTTGCTGCTCCACAATCCTTTCATGCAGCAGAACATCCTGAAGTTTGTGCTGATAGAGCTCTGAGTAGACAGCTGAAAAAATGGGATTTGTTGACCCAGAGCAGCCAATCAGGATAAGAGACAATTTCTGTTTGCATGGCGTGTTTAGTGGTGAGGAGCGCTATAAACAAAACCAGCTGCTGCATGAGACAAGGAGAAAACCCACCAGCTGAATGTTTCAATTCATCTCTTATCTAAATGTAAGCATTTATCTTGTTACTGCCCAAAATTTGTTTAAAGGATTAAAGCTTAAGAGAGTTATCCGTTCTTAGTAAAATTTAAAACAAAACTTTATTAAAGTTTTTAGATTTGTTGAAATAATTTTGATCTCTACTGCCTCACTAAAATTAAATCTTTCAACATAGGGAAGGGTGGAGGAGGTGAAGGGAGGCCAGGGGGATGGGAAAAAGAAGAGCAAAGGTGTATCATGTAAAGGCACAAGATCTCAACGATGAGTGTAACTGTATTTTATACCTAAAATGATTCAATAAAGAAAGAAAACAAAAAAATAAGTGTTTTTCAAAATGAGTCTTATAATGTTTATTTTCCTTACCTGTCAGGCAATGCAGTTTGTACTTTGTCAGCAAGGCTGTTTACAACATCTGATTTTTAATTATATAGAAATTTAATTGCCCCATTTTATTGTTACCCCACCAATAGGCAGAAATGACAGTTCAACATATAAAACTTTCAAAGTGGAGATAGTAGACATTATAT
>NW_022974547.1:2131-2818 GCF_012274545.1 Fukomys damarensis
TCTTAGTTGGGGCAGACTCAATCTTTGGGCTAGGACTCTCACATCTGCAATAATGCAGCCTCCTATGCCGGGGCGGACTCCAGCTACAATTGTGAAGAATGTTTCAAACAAGTTCACTAGCCACCCTGTGAAAGGATCATCAATTTAGGAATTTTCAGTAACTTCATCAGCTGAAGTATGGAAACCTTACAGTGTCTTAGTGATGATCTCATCTGAGACTTTGTTATAAGGAACAAAATTTCAATATTTTCCTCCTAACAAGATATCTTCTTTCCCCAATCTCATACCTATAGCAATTTGGTGTTCCCAGGCTATCTACCTACCTGTATGTAGTTGGCTAACTATACCATGAAGTGCATCTCTTGTACACTCAAATGTGTTATATTACAGAAGTTTCAATGAGAGAGTTTTAACTTCCTAGTTGTGTCTTGAAATGTATTTCCGGAAGAAAGTTGTGTTTATCGAGCATTTTGTCTAATTTTGTCATTCACTTTTTGGTTTGTGTGGCTTATGATTTTTGAAAATATTTATTCACTTTTAAAAAGCTTAAGAACCCAGGCAGTGTTTTCTGACTGCCCACAATTATCAGGGTCCCAATAACCAACAAACTGCTATCCATTTTTTCCACTACATTTTAGTTTCTATAAAGACTGAAAGACAGAAATGTGAAGGTAAAATTACTCATAA
>NW_022974547.1:4281-4876 GCF_012274545.1 Fukomys damarensis
TTAATGTTACCAATTCCCTAAGATAATTATAATTATTATGAATCAAACTTGTATACCAGTGAAAGCAACTACAAAGACTTTGGCCAAGATTACAATGTAGGGTTAACTTTGCCTATTTCTCATCGAAAATGTGATGTGATTTTCTTATCTCCCATTTTTCTATCCCACTCTCATGCAACCCCTCAGCAGTCAAAAAACCTAACCTCCTCGGTCTCTATTACAGGGCTCAGACACACAAGTCAGGAAAGGTTTGCATGGTACAATAACAATAGCCACACAAAAATTCAACAGCTCAGAGGATGAGTTGACCATGATTACACAGAAGTCCATGTCTCACAAAGGAATAAACATCTGGAACTGCACCCATGGCCACTAAAATTGTGACACCGAACCCTATCCAAGAAAACCATGGGAAACTCCTGCTCCATTAATTCTGTAATCAGAGTGGCTTCCTTTCCTTATTCAGTGCCATCTTCCTTCAGTAGCAAAATCAAAGATTCACATGCCTTATGCCTTATGAGTGCCTGAAATTCATGGCAAAGCCTCTTTTTTTTTTTTTTTTTTTTTTTTTTTTTTTTTTTTTTTTTTTTTTTTT
>NW_022974547.1:5086-14908 GCF_012274545.1 Fukomys damarensis
CTCCTCTCTCCCAACCTGTAGGCACACTGAGATGAAATGAAGAAGCTCCTGCCCAGAAGAGCTCACTTCGCAGTAGGGTGACACGGAAAAGCATAATATAAAATGAATGCAGGGGGAATGGGATTTAGAAGTCATGGACAGAAAGGTTCATGCCCCTTCCCCAAGAGACAGGGGAGTCTCTTAAAATGGGGACAGGAAGGAACACAGAGGTGCAGAGAGCATAGGAGGAAACTGTGGTCTGGAAAACCTGGAGCTTCCTTGAGTTGTGAAGAGGCAAGAAAGGAAGGGTGGGAATGCACACAGCCAGTAAAACTGAGGGTTTACCTGAAAAACCCCAGGATAAGAGGCTTGGGATGATTTCAACAGGAAACACCAAATCCAGAAAGGAAGTAGGAACTGTGAAAAGGTCATGTATCTCACAGGTATAATAGTTCAAGTAGAGGTGACTCTGGGCCATGGAGAACAGTGTGCTCTCATCTAGTTGACCTTGGCCCCCCCCAAAATAGATGTTCAGGTTAGGAGGAAAATGCAGTGGATAGAGACAAGGTCACAGTGGTGTCTGTGGGCATTTTTCTCCCTATGTGGATGACCTCCTTCCAACTGGATTAAAAATATGTGGTGTTCACATGCAGCAGGTGGTGAAGGCAAGGCCTTGCTATGGCTTGTTTCTAGATATTCCCCTAAAGTCTCATGTGGCCATAGGTGGGCCTTTTTGGAGGTGGCTGGATCCAGAGTGTGTGATGCTGGGGTCAATGGTGTGATACTGGGATTAAGGATATGTGATTACTAAACTAGTCCACTGAGTGGTTTAGCATAGTTCTGTGTGTGGATAATGGGAAGGCCCACCCTGACCACCAAAAAGACAGGTATCTTGGGAGGGATAAAATGGAGAAGCAGCTGTTTCTGGTGCTGCTTGCTGCCTTCTGCCTGAGCTGCTTCACCTCTGTGATGGCCATCTACCACGTCTCCCTGTCTTGGATCCAGACAACCATAGACTGAGCCCTCTCCAAACTTTGACCTGAAATAAGCTTCCCCTCCTTTAACTTCAGGCATTGGGCATTCTATCTCAGCAAAGGAAGAAGTACCTAATGTGGGGCTGCTGATGACTTGTAGCTATTGGAATGGCAAGGAGTGCTGTGAACAGGTTCAGCAGTTACAAACTTAGGAATGAGAGAACTCAACAGCTGGAGGTGATGTCACCTCTCTTAATTGAATGGTCCTGTGGGCCATTGCCTCAGTGAATAGAAGATGCAAGAACTTATGACTGAGACAAACACCAGAGAGTCAGTGTGTGGAACAAATACTTCCACCCCTTCCACATGAAAACACAAACATGCTTAACATCTCAGACATTAAGCAAATGCAGACTGTAACCACAGCGAGGTTCTCCTTCACTCCTACTACCATACCTACCATCCATATAACTTAAGGTAACAAGTATTGGTAAGGACTGGAAACCTTGCATTGTGCAGGCTCTGGGTGAAATGCTTTGGCATGGCCTCAAAAAGTAGAATACAGACTTACTATACTACTCAACACTTCCATACCTAAATAGATACAAAGAAGAACAGAAAATATGTATTCAAGCAAAAAGGAATATGTTCTTCATTTCTGTCTAGATCATGGGAATGGAAAACATTCACAAAACAAGTTTCAGAATACCAAACAGGATCCAAATGGAAGAAAGAATACTCCTAGGTAAGATAAGTGGTGAAACTGAAGTTGGACAATGGATTGGACATTCATGTCAAATCACTTTAATTTCCTTACATCTGGGTTCTATGGTGGTTGCCTAGGAGTGTCCGAATTTGGCTAAAATACACTGCCATTTTTCATGCAGACTTGCAAAGTAGGAAAAGTAATAACTACTGGAGGAGGTGAGTGAATAAATCACGGTGTACTAATATGATTGCAGGTGTCCCATGTGTTTGAAATTATTGGGAAATGAAATATTTTTCTACTATCGATATTATTCCAGCAAAGAAACACCAAGCATCACTATAGCAGCAAAGTGTATTAGTGATCTTTCTCACTGTGAAGAAACAATTCCTGACACCCACAGTTTAAAGAATGGGAGGTTCAATTTGTCTCATATTTGTGGAGGATTCAGCATATGGTTGCTTGACCCCAAGAAAGCAATGTCAAGGAGGAAGTATGTGACAGAGTAAAGTTGCTTACTTCATGGTAGCAAAGAAGAGCATGGGAAGAGTGTCAAAGATGTTTGGGTGAGGGGTGAGACAGTGACATAGAAGTGATGCCTTCATGACCCATAGAGGCACAAAAAGAAATGGACTCCACCAATCCCCCATGTAGATCTCAAAGCCAATCAAGGTGCCACTTGATCCTTAACTGTCACACAAACACTACCAAAATGCAGTCCAATCAGAGCTGTAAAACCATTCTGCTACTGTGTGAAAGTTATATTAGAATGAGGAGGACCATGAATAATAACAATACTAAACAGCAATGTGTGCATATTTTGTTAGATTTAAATGCCCCTCGGTTAGTTACTATTCTCATTGCTGAGACAAAATACCCAGCACTCAAAGTTTAAAACGTTAAGGCTGATGTCAGCTCACAGTTTGTAGTGGTTTCAGTCCATAGTTGGCTGGTTATAAGGGCGGGAACTTTAGCAGAGGGCCATCACAGAGGAGAAAGAGTAAAAGGCATGGCAAGAAGGCAGCAAGCAGCAAGCCTCCTTTCCTTTGTAGCCCTTCCAGACTACCCCATATTATGGATGGTGACTCCCACACCCAGGGTGGGGCTTCTGTCTTCAGGAAATCCATTTGGCCGCATCCAGATCCATGCTAATTCCAGTCAGTGGACTAATTTAGTACCACACACACTTAACCCCAGTATCACACACCCTAGATCCAGCCAGGTATGAAAAGCCCCACCTATGAAGTTTTGAGGAGAAATTGAGACACAAGCTGTAATGTCCACTATCTTGAAATTATAATATGCAGAGACCACTGCATGGATATTACATTTGAAATGTCACTCACTGAGTATTATCATAACATTATGAAGTGGTCACACTGTGGATAGTACAATAGAGACCACTCCATGGATTGTATATCAGTGTCTGAGGCTAATGTCTGAGTATTACTGCGCATGAGTACAGAAGGGCATGTCATGGATATTGTTAGTATTTAAGACCACAGGACATATAATAGTAGTATTGGTTGCTGTGTGGATATAAAATTAGTATTACAGGCCACACTATGGACATTAAATTACCACTAAAGGCCGCAGTGTGGATATTATACTAAGATGCCATTTAGATCCAACATGGTGGGTCACATCTGTAATACAGACACTTGAGAGACTTAGAGAAGAGGACTTGAGTTCTAGGGCACCTAGACTACATCATGAGATGCTGTCTCAAGAACGAAATGCTGCTATATAGATTTTATATTAGTCTGAGAAGTCCACATTGTGGATATTACAGGCCATAGAATAAGTAGTATATACTTACTAAAAGGCAATCATGAGGATACTATCATCGAATTAGGGGCCAGTATGTGGACAATAGACTCATATGAAGGAGCCACTACATTAATGTTTTATTAGTACTGGGACTCTGAAGTGTGGTATTATGTTGCCAATACAGTGCTATAATGTGGATATTAGAATAGTACGAGGAGCCACAGAGTAAATGTATTCGCTTTGATGCTATTCTGTATATATATTAGTATTAGATGCTGAAGTGGAGACATCAATAATAGAGGCTAATCCAAGGATATTAAATTCATGTTAGAGGAAGCAAAGTGGATTGCTATTAGAGCCCATTGTCCCTTCTTACTGGAAAACACCATTGCCCATCTGAAAACAGTGAGTTGGTGATGTGAGTAAAACTGGCTCCCCTAATGCCTTGAAGCTAGCTTTAAATCCTTTCTACCCAAATATTTGCCCTTCTTTGGTTTGGTCGGGGACAAGGAGACAAATCTGAGCCAATCAGCCTAAGTGGCTGGTAACACTTTGGGTGACCAGGAAGGGATTTTAGTGTATCCTAGCAATCACTAGGGAAAGAGACTGCTTGCTCATGGAGAGCTCGACCTGCTGTTGGGACTCCAGGGATATTCCAGTACCTGCCAGGGACACTTTTGTTCTCTGAAAATTCTCCTTTCTTTTCCCATGTGCTGCATCAGCTGCCCATAAATGCTTTTGTCAGTAAAAAAAAGTTTCAGGATTTTGCAAAAAATGAGGTAGCTGAGTACATCTGGAGTTATTTCTGTATCTTGCAATCTATTCCACTGATACACAGGTCTTTTTCTTTGCTATTACCATGCTGTTTTTTCACAGCCACTTTGCAGTATAGTTTCAAGTTGGGAATTGTATTGTGTAGTTTATAACAGAGCTGTTTAAACACAACATCAGTTTTTTTAAAAAGAATAATCTAAAGTTATTTTTGTGGACAAATGTATCATGAATCTTGAATTCCATATTGGATCCCAAAGACACCTGAGAATTATCTGATTCCCAAATGGCTTATATAATTTTAGACATTGCTGAATGAAACCCTGCTGCTCATCCTAGAATGAAAGTACTTATAAGAAGCAAAAAAATATGATTGGGATCTAGCCTCAAGGTGCAAATTCAAAAGCAAATAAAAGCATAGCAAAGCAGACCAAAACAAAGGAGTATTCTAAATCAAATGAAAACAGAACAAATGTATGGAATGTTTCTGTAACATTGGAATCTCATTTACACAAATCTCTTTTCACACAAGAATGATGTGCAATACATCTGAATGGTGCCAAATAGTAAAGGTCTTTGTCTCATCCAATTGGCACTGCTGAATGAGCCAAAGAGAGGTTCAACGAGTGGATACAGAAGATGCTTTGAGTACAATTCAAGGGGGGGAAACCAGATTCAGCCCATCAACTCCAAATATGAGACTGCTAGGCCCCTTGACTTCAAACACTGGGCAGGAGAGGTATAGTTTGAAACTAAGAGACCTGCACTCATATGGCTAGCATCCAGTGAAACATTTAGTACCTCTTTGACACATTGTGAGAACCAACTGGCGTTGTGCTCCTTGCAGTGCAACTTTGAGCTGCCGACCAGCACGAAGTGAGTTCACTCTCAGCACAGAATGCATCAGGGAGACTCTGTAGGAAAAATTATTCATGCAGAGTGCTCCTGCTTTCCACAGCATGCATACAGCCATCTCAAAGGAATAGTTATCAAGTCGGAGAGAAAACCTTGCTTGAGAGAATCTTGTTGAAAAATGAGCAGGGCATGGCCATGTTTTGATTCCTTCAGTGATGCAGCATGCAAATGGCCCCCACCTGAGCAATGGTTTGCAGAGCTCTCAGCCTGTATTCCACTATCTGCCTCTGCAAAATGCCTAGCATGTTTTAGGGGCACAGCGAGCCCTGGCTGACATCATGCTGCATGAAGCACAAGAGGCTCCAGCCAGCCAGCCAAATGATGAGCAGAAGATCAACCAGGGTTGCCTACAGTAGATCTTTTAGGAAGCATTGGTGCTACAGTGCACTCAAACTGACCCCAGCCTGATATCAACCATCTGCAAAGGAATGGTTCATGAGTCAGTCAGCCTGCTGTCCCTTCACACTACAACCTGTGGAAAAATGAGCAGGGCCCAGCCATGCAGTCAGCCCAAGTTGCCAACGATAGCAAATAGCACAGCAAAATACAGTGGGGAGCCAAGCAGTGAGCCTGCATTCCCACTCTTTTGATTCTCACAGGCCACTGAGGACCTGTTAATACCACACGGAGCCCTCATTCATAACTGCAGCATTCACCTGATCTTCAGTGCATCTTTAGTCCCAATGCTAAATCTGCTCTGCCTAACTTGACTACATCGGACTGCTCAAGGATTGGTTAGCAATGCAGTCCACATGTCATCACTCTGCCAGCTATGTAGCAGTCCTCTGAGGACTGGTGAGCCAACAGTGCTCTTGCCCTGGTCCTACGTGACCACTGGTGGATGGTTTAAGGATCAGTAGGCATGGAAAAATGCTTGAATTTGGAAAATTCATACAGAGGTCTGGAGAGTAGTGGTAAGCATGCAGAAAGTCTGCCCTTCATGCAGCTTATAGGTAAGGCTCCCATGAGGAAAATTGGGAAAGCCAGTGAGCACACCCTGGTCCCTGCCTGCCCCTTGTGAACCAAGGAGCAGGGCATAGGAACAGAATAAGAAGGGCTTTGACTGAGACATCAAATAGCAGAAGGTTCGAATTGCCAATCAATACATAGTGACCCTGCATTCATTCTAAGCTGCCTATGGCAGAATGGCAAGGACACCTTCACACCTGGGAGCATCATAACTTATACCTTTCTGCATGTAATATACATTGGGGACTAGTTAGCTGCACAGTGAGCCAGCTCTCATGGCTTCCTCCTCCAGGTATATGGTTATGGAATATTTTGCAATGCAGTGAGAAGGCTCTGAAGCCAGAGGAAAAACAAAAGGCTTCACAAGGCCAGCCAGACCCACCAAGAGCTCATGCAGACCTGCCTTATGAACAGTGAAACATGCCAGACTGGTTAGGCTTTCACGGGACCCACACTCAAAGAAACAATCATACAGAGTTCAGGAGAGACATTGGACAATATGCAGTGAGCCTGAACTTGCCCAGCCATGAGCCAGGGCCACTATGTGAATTGGGGAGCCATGCATTGAGCCTGCTCTCCTTCGTGAATCAAAGAGATGAAGCATTGGGTTCTACCTATATCACAGATTTGTCAGACTCATGATGATTAGAAGCCAGGAGAAACTTGAGAAGCTCCTAGTCAAACTGTGAGTATGCCAGGCCCCTTGACTTCAAGCACTGGACAGGTGAGGTATAGTTATATAGTAAGAGACCTGCACTCATATGGCTGGCATCCAGTGAAAAATTTAGTACCTCTTCAAAGCATTGTGAGAACCAACTGGCGTTGAGCTCCTTGCTGTGCAACTTTGAGCTGCTGACAATCATGAACAGAATTCACTCTCAGCACAGGCTACCTCTGGGAGTCTCTGTAGGAACAATTATTCATGCAGAGTGTTCCTGCTTTCCACAGCATGCACACAACCATCTGAAAAGGAATGGTTATCAAGTCAGAGAAAACCGTGCTTGGGAGAGAATGCTGTTGAAAAATGAGGAGGACATGGCCATGCTTTGATTCCTTCAGCGAGGCACCATGCAAGAGGCCCGCATTGAGCAAAGGGATGCCCAGATCTCAGCCTGTATTCCCACTATCTACCTCTGAAAAAGGCCAAGCATGGTTTAGGGGCACAGAGAGACCTGGCTGATATCATGCTGAATGAAGCACAAGAGGATCCAGCCAGCCAGCCAAAGGATTAGCAGAAGATCAACCAGGGTTGCCTCCACCAGACCTTTTTTAATGCAATGGTTTTGAACTGTGCTCAAACAGACCCCAGTCTGATACCAAGCATCTGCAAAGGAATGGTTCATGAGTCAGTCAGTCTGCTGTCCCTTCACACTACAACCTGTGGAGAAATGAGCAGGGCCCAGGCATGCAGTAAGCCCGAGAGGCCAATGATAGCAAATAGCACAGCAAAATACAGTGGGGAGCCATGCAGTGAGCCTGCACTGCCCCCTTTTTGACTCCCACAGGACACTAAGGACCTGTTAATAGCACAGGGAGCCCTCACTCCTACCTGTGGCATGTGCCTGCTCTTCAGGGCATCTTTAGGCCCATGCTGAATCTGCCCTGCTCAAGGCTATCTTGACTATAGCTGACTGCTCAAGGAGTGCTTAGCAATGCAGTCCACATGTCAACACTCTGCCACCTGTGTAGCAGTCCTCTGAGGAAGGGAGGCCCACCCTGCTCTTAACCTCATCCTAGGTGCCACCTGGTGGATGGTTTAAGTTTTCCTGGGCATGGAGAAGTGCTTTCCTCCAGGAAAAGTCACCCAGAGGTCTGGCGAGTAGTGTGCAACATGCAGCAAGTCTGTGCCCTCCTTGGAGCTTCTGGTCAGGGCTCACATGAGGACCACTTGGCCACACAGTAAGCACACCCTGGTCCCTGCCTGCCTCTAGTGAACAAAGGACCAGGGCCTAAGAACTGAATAAGAAGGCCCTTTCCCTAGACATCAAATAGCAGAAGTTCAGAGCGACAAATCAAGCCGCAGTTAGCCTGTATTCCATCTTAGCTGCCTCTCCCAGAATGACTAGGAAAACTTAACATCTGGGACAGTTGTCACTCCTACCTTTCTGCATGTCACAAACTTTGGGGACTACTTAGCTGCTCAGTGAGACAGCCCTCACAGCTGGCTCCTCCAGGGATATGGTTATGGAATATTTCACAATGCAGTGAGACTGTCCTCAGGCCCACAGAAAAGCAATGGTGCTTGAGAAAGACAGTCAGAAACACCACGAGCTCATGCAGACCTGACTTTAATACACAAACATTTCAGACTGGTTCCACCTTCAGGGAGCACGCACTCACCCATACAATGATGCAGAGGTCTGCAGAGTCATGGTACAATATGTACTGAGCCGGAACTTGCCGCAGCCATGAAATAGGGCCATGATGGGAATTGGTGAGCCATGCATGTAACCCGCCCTGCTCCTGGAATCAAAGAGTTCAATGGCCGACGTGTCAGACTTGTAATGAATTGCAGGCAGGAGCAACTTGAGGAGCTCCTAGTCACAATGTGAGACTGCCAGGTCCCTGGACTTCAAGCACTGGCCACTTGAGGTACAGTTTAAAACTAAGAGACCTGCATTTCCACGGCTGGCATCCAGTGAAACATTTAGTCCCTCTTCGATGCATTGTGAGAACCACTTGGTGTCGTCCTCCTTGCAGTGCAACTTTGAGCTATCGGCTAGCATAAAGTGAGCTCACTCTCAGCCCAGGATCCATCAGCGAGACTCTGTAGGAATAATTCTTCATGCTGAGCACTGTTGCTCTTCAGAGCATGCATACAGCCATATGAAAAGGAATGGTAATTGAGTCAGAGAGAAAACAGCACTTGGGAGAGGATGTTGTTGAAAAATGAGCAGGGCATGGTCATGCTTTGAGACCCCCAGCGACACAGTAGGCAAAAGGCCCCCATTTGAGCCATGGGTTGCCGAGCTCTCATCTGCATTCAAACTACCTGCCTCCCGTCAAAGGCCTAGCATGGTTTAGGAGCTCATGGAGCCCTCACTCATACCATTGTGTGCAAAGCACAACATGCTCTACCCAGTCAGCCAAATGATGACCCACAGACCATCCAGGGTTGCCTCCTGCAGACCTTTTAGGTTCCACTGATGTTGCCATGGGCTCCAACTAAGCTCAGCCTGAGGCCAACCATCTGCAAAGAAATGGTTCATGAGTCTGTCAGCCGGCCGTCCCTTCAGACTACAACTGGTGGAGAAATGATCAGGGCCTCACCATGCAGTCCTCCAGCCTTGCCAAAAATAGCAAATAACACAGCAAGATCCAGGGGAGAGTCATGGAGTGAGCCTGCATTCCCCCTCTTTTGACTCGCACAGACCACTGAGGACCTGTTAAGAGCACAGAGATTTCTCACTCCTACTGTGCAGCATTCGCCTGATCTTCAGAGCATCTCTAGGCCCAGGCTGAACCTGCACTGCCTATCTTGACTACAGCTGACTGCTCAAGGAGTGCGCAGCAATGCAGTCCACATGTCATCACTCTGCCAGCTATGTAGCAGTCCTCTGAGGAAGGGTAGGCTAACCCTGCTCTTAACCTCGTCCTAGGCACCACCTGGTAGAAGCTTTAAGTTTCGTTGGCATGGAAAAATGCTTGCCTCCAGGAAAAGTCACCCAGAGGTTTGGTGAGTAGTGCTCAACACGCAGCAAGTCTCTGCCCTCCTTGCAGCTTCTGGTCAGGGCTCAC
>NW_022974548.1:0-8489 GCF_012274545.1 Fukomys damarensis
TCATCCTCTGACTAACTCAAAAAGTCTTCCAGATTAGGTAGATGGTGCAGTAGACTGAGCTGGAGGGGGAAACAGTTACAGAGAACAGCTTGTCTTAGAAAAGGTCACATATGACGATCTGATCACACTATCTTCAACCTTCCTTTTCCTGAAACTTGGCTTGAGCAATTACAGCAGATGGCCAGAGGGCAAAGGGTAGCAGCATCTTGAAAAGTATTTTTATTGCAGTGGTGAAAAGAATCAAGAGATTAGTTTCCAATTAGTCTGTTACTGAAACAATCTGCACACCAAAAAGCCCCAAATGAACTGAGTCCAAATTCCACTTCTATCACTGATACAACTATAACAATATGAGCAATATTTAAAGTGTTAGAAAAGTCCTTTTCTCAATCTCAATTTCCTCTTCTGCAAAATGGTGGTTCATACAACCAACTTCACACGCCACAATGACAATTAAGTAGAATAACACATAAAATATCATCTATGGTGCGTGGTAGATATAGACAGGTATTTCTCTTACTCAATGCCAGCTATTAATATGCATGACATTTTGTAGATAACCTACTTAACACCAGGTACATTGCTGAGTATTTGGGTTCATAAAGTATTTTGTTACGTTATGCTCTATAACATGATGTGGTTTTAAGACTGGAACTTATACAGATATTTGAGCAAATACCAGCAAATGTATAAATTGATCAATAACAGTATTTCTAAATACTTTTTCCTTGAAAATAAGACCTAGCCAAAAAATATTCAGCCTTGAACACTAGAGATCAAAAATGTCAACCCTAATCAGCCTATCCTTGCCTGACCTGCTTTACAGAGAGGCCACCAAGCAAATGAATAGTGTTGGCAGATAAGACAAGGACAAGCTGATTGGGGCTGGCATTTTTGATCTCTAGTGCTCAGAGCTGATTATTTTTCCAGCTAGGTCTTATTTCTGGGAAAAGGGGGTAGTAGTCAAAGAATTTTAATTCAGTCACAGCTCTTGAAGCATCACATAGGCCAAAGGGTTAGAGGAAAGTTCTAGCCATGCTTTTAGCAATACTTGAGAGCAAGGCTGACAGCTGCTGGACTTGAAAAGCAGGTTATTACTGACACTCCTACTTCCCACAGTGACTGAGGCAAAAGCATCAGCAGCACTTGTTTGAAAGTTCCAGTGTTGACCACTCCACTTTTTTTCTCTTTACTAGAAAACCCTGAAGCCTGTGACCAGGCTGAAGTAGATGAAGAATCCATTATTTAGAGGTCTACTGAATATATAGATCTGGCAGTTTCCTGTAAATGTTTCTCTCAGAAGGCAGAGGACTGTTGTTCTACCTCACTTTCTCCATGTCCTGCTCCAAGATCTCACTTTTGCTTCCACTCTTCAGTCCCTGTAGTAATGAGGAAAAACTGTGAGATGCAATGTTTTTTCTCACCACAGATATGAGTTGAGTAGATCAAGAAAACTACAAAACTACAGCTATCTATATAGTCAAATTAGAAATCTGGGCACCCATAATGTAAATATTGACAGAAAAATTCAGAGAACATTGTGTGTTGTAGAGGAAACAGAAACAAAAATACTACCTTTCCATCCTTCTAAGAAAGGCAAGAGAAGAGAAAAAACACTTGTAAGGGTAAGAAAGCCTCTCATTGGAAGAGCAATTATGGCTAGAGTAAAATTAATGTTCTTGTCTCCAATTAGGAGCATTTAAACTAAACATAACTTTATCCGTATATATCCAAAGCTATATTTCACTAGTATATGTTTATATAATCTACATCAAAACTGGATTTTTTTAAAATGAAAAAAGTCTACAAAAGCATCTCTTGGCTTATGTTCAATCAAGAAAATCAGAGGGGGTGAGGAGAGGGCAGGGACAAGGGGAAAAAAACGAGAGCCAAGACCTGTCATGTAAAGGTACAAGATCCCAATGATGAATGTAACTGTACCATATACTTAAAAAGTATCAATAAACTCAATTAAAAAAAAAGAAAATCAGGGAAAAGCTTGGTAGGATGAACTCTTATGAGAAAAACCAGAGTCTCTAGATGTTCATCTCAACTTAATTTTCCATGTTAACTATAACAGAAATGATATAAAATATTCTAGTTGAAGGGCCAGCGATTTGGCTCAGCAGTTATGCCACCTGCCTTGCAAGTGCAAGGGCGAGTTCGATCCGCAGTTTTAAAAAAAAAAAGGTATATATTCTAGTTGAGATTTTTTTATACCAGCAGTATTGCCTGATTCAGAAGGGTGTAATTTTAATGAATACATATGTGTTCTCCCAGTTCAACAAACAAAACATAAACATGAGTAGCTTGGGTCTACAGAATATCTTAAAATCTGGGAACATATCACATGGAAGTTGTTGAATTGAGGCTGGTTTTAGAAATAACAAAATTTAAAATCTTTCTATCCTCAAATATATTACCTCTAATACTGTTAAAATCTTTAATTGAACCCCTTTCCAAGTTGCCAAGCATGAAACTAAAACTGCAAAACTTTACCAGAACAACAAACCTTTTCCTATAGTAGAATTGCCTAAAACTATTACTCATACACAAATAAAAAACAATGGAATAGATTTTTTGATGCTTAAGTATGCAAGAGGCCACCAGATGACTAGAAACACTTTATTGAAGAAAAAAGGATGGTTACAAGAGAATTGAGTAATCTGACATAGATTCAAAGTAATAGCTAGATATAAGAAATCTATACAGACAAATATTTATTTTTTAGCTTAAATGTAGCAAAAGACATTCAAATTCCAAGTATCACTGTAGTAGATCACATGAAATACCATGTTAGAGAAATATGCCCCCAAATTTTATTCTTAATATTCTGGGTCAGTTGTATGTAACCCTGAAAACATTAAGGGCACGCATTAGTTCTGCAGTTAATTAGAGGAAAGCACTCAAATCATGCCAATTTCCTCGGAAAAAAACAAAGAACTTTCTTCTTTATCTACTGAATTTTGCTTCTAGTGTTAAAATTAAGAAAAGAGTAATAAAAAAAGTTTCAAGTGCAGGTATGTTAGTAGAAATTCCAAAAGGACAACATACACAGAAAATGCTAGGTGCAGTACAATGTACACATTGGGTTATAAATGAGACAGAAAAGTGGTTAATATCAACAAGCATAATTAATCAAACAAAATGTAAAAACAATATGGATTAAATATGGCTTAATTTAATATTTGGTCATTTATTATGAATAAATATCTGTTACGTGAAGACTCAACATTCAACTCTTTATATCTCCTAGATCTTTATCACAAGATTCTTCAGTTTCAGGCACTTTCTAAATGAAGATAGCACCAGAATATCATAATGTCTATAATTTTATGTCTGCAATGTTAACAAAAAGGAATCCCACTTACCTTCTATCCTGATATATTTACATACATCTTTCTTTTTTTGACATATTGTCTCACTATATAGTTCAGGTAAGTCTTGTACACTGGCCTTCAACTTGTGGCAATCCTCCTGCCTCAGCCTCCTGAATAAGATTACAGGTGTGTACCAGCACCATTTGACTATATATTTTTATATAGTCAAAAGGTGACTATATGACTCTATTTAACAATGAAATTAAACAATTCCTGTAAGATTTTCATAGTCTTTGATATTTTATAAAGTATTGAAAATTCAAGCCAGGTGTGGTGGCGCATGCTTGTAATCCCAGCACTCGGGAGGCAGAGGCAGGAGGATCATTGTGAGTTCGAGACCAGCCTGGGCTACATAGCAAATTCCAGGTCAGTCTCAACAACATAGTGAGACCCTGTCTCAAAAAACCCAAAAGAAAAAAGAAAAATTCAAAGTGTGAGGCACCAAGCAAATGTTTTTAAGGTTTTTAAATTCAGCCTTTTTTGCTTTTAGTGTTTTTTGAGACAGAATCTTCCTATGTAGCCCAGGCTGGCCTTGAATTTTCACCTGTCCTCCAGCCTTAGCCTCCCAAATGCTGGGATTATAGGTGTGCACTGCCATGCTGGACTTAATTTGTTTATAAGGTTTTTAAAAAAGACAATCTCCTCAGTAAAACAATTAGGTCCATTCATCTTTATATGCACACAGGCTAAGTCTATACATAAAAAGCACTCTCTGGAATAAATCCAGTTCGGTCCAGATGTATGATCTTCTTGATGATCCTCTGTATTCTGTTTGCTAGTAACTTATTGAGGATTTCTGCATCTATATTCATTAAGGAGATTGGCCTATACTTCTCTTTTTCAGTTGCATCTTTCCCTGGTTTGGGAATCAAAGTGATACTTGCTTCCAGGAATGAATTTGAAAGTATAGTTTCCCTTTCAATTTCATTGAAAAGTTTAAAGAGTAATGACAGCAGTTCTCTAAATGTCTTGTGAAATTCAGCAGTGAATCCATCAGGACCTGGGCTTTTTGTTGTTGGTAAATTTTTAATTACGTTTTCAATTTCACTGATTGTAATTGGGGTGTTTAAAATGTTTTTATCTTCTTTGTTCAACTTTGGTAATTCATGAGTATCTAGAAAGCTGTCCATTTCTTTTGTGTTTTCCATTTTGTTAGAGTACAGGTTCTCAAAGTAGGTATTGATTATTCTCTGGATTTCTGTTGGATCTGTTGTGACTTCACCTTTTTCATTCCTAATTGCATGGATCTGAAATATTGGCGGGGTTGTGGGGAGAAAGGAACCCTTCTCCATTGTTGGTGGGAGTGCAGACTGGTGCAACCACTATGGAAATCAACATGGAGATACCTCAAAGAGCTAGGACTAGAGGTTCCATTTGACCCAACGATCCCTCTGCTGGGTATCTTTCCAAAAGAATTAAAGGAATCATACCACAGTGATATCTCCTCACCAATATTTATAGCAGCACAGTTTGTAATAGCTAAATCTTGGAAACAGCCCTATTGCCCATCAGTTGGAAATTAGATAAAGATGTGGTTTTTCTATACAATGGAATACTACTTAGCCATAAAGAATGAGAAATTAGATTCATTCATAGGAAAATGGATACATATTGAGGATATACTCCTAAGTGAAATAAATAAGTCACACATATATAAATGCTGAATAGTTTCTCTGGTGTGAAAAGCTATAATAACACATAAGATCCTAATGAGATAATTGACCATGTGAAATAGGAAGAAAAGGGCTAAAGGTGTAGGGGAAAGTGGGAAGGGTGGGGGAAAGGGAATAAGGGAAAAGAGAAAAATATGACAAAATGAAAATAAAGTGTTTGTAAATGGGGAGGGAAGGAGGGGGTGAAGGGAGGGCATGGACAAGCAGAAAAAAAATGAGAACCAAGATCTGTCATGTAAAGGTACAAGATCCCAATAATGAATGTAATTGTACTGTATACCTAAAATGTACCAATAAACTCAATAAAAAAAAAAAAGCACTCTCCATGTATTCATGAATTCAAAGTGTTAATTTGCCACAAATGATGAGGACTTTTGGAATATAGTAATTAAATATTTCCAAAGTCAAGCAAGTAATGGGATGCTGAATACTGAACTCTAGGCAAGGAATGAGAAAAACAGGATCAGGGAGCCACATAAAATCCTCAAAATTGTTCTTATTCAGATCTAGAACAAATTCTATGAAACCAATTTTGATAAAACAGGATGAACAAGTGCTTATTGATTCAGCTATTCATACATGTGAAAATGAAAAAACCAAGACAACCAGTATTTTGCAGAAGCAATGAGCAGTGAGAATACTGATGCATCCACAGCATTTACCAGCTATGTGCTTCATGAGCTTCTCCTGAAGAGCAATAATTTATGCATCTTTTCTAATTTCAATATATAAATGTATGGTTTTGACACCTCAGGTTTAATAAAATGGATTTCCATTTCTCTTCAGTGAAAATTAAATCATAAAGCTGTATTTTAAAAAAACACTGTTTGTCCATACTTTATTTGATGACTTACAACTGTGTACATTCTTTCCCACTTGTATTTTATTCCATGACCCACCATTCCCTCATCTGAAAGAAACCCAAAAGGCATGGTTTAGGGCTGGGGATTTAGCTCAGTGGTTCTGCCGCCTGCCTCGCAAGTGCAAGGACCCCAACTCGATCCCCAGTACCCCCCAAAAATGTGTGGTTTATTGATTGATTCTGGGGATTGAACTCAGGGCCCCATGCAGTTAAGCATGTGCTCTATCACTAAGCTATATCCGAGGCCCCAAATGGCATACTTAAATCCAAAGAATACATACTCATTTAGAATAATCATAGAGGTTCTTCTTGAAAAAGAATTCTCAGGTCAAACAAGATAGGAAAATGCACATTACTATAATACTTCCTTGTCATAATACACACCAGCTTTTTCTCCACGGGAAAGAGAATCCTATGTTTGAACCCAGGACGCTTTCCTTATGACATCCATAATATCTTCTTTCTAGAAAGTATGTTCTGGGAGAATATGTGAATTAATTAATCATGTCCATTTCTAAATACTTGCCATCCTGGAATAATTGTTTCTCTGAACATTATACTGAAACAGTTCTTCATTGTTATGTAGGACAAATGCTATAAAGTCCCCAAGTGTTGGTTTGTTTCTTTTACTGACTCAGTAGTGTAACTTTTTTAACCTTAGAAAATCCATTCAAGAAAGTATTGGCAAAGTCACATAATCCAAAAATTAATATAATTTTAAAAGTACTCCCAGTCATATTCTGTAAAAAAAGCATTTAAAATTTTAATCTTCTCTAAATTAGTATATAATTTCAAGAATATAAGCACTAGAAATTTTAAGCATTAACTAGAAAACGTCTTGACTCCTGGCACTAGAAAAGATTCTCCCCTTTATGGGATTGGGATCAAACTCAGGGCCTCTCACAAGTGGTAGGCAAACACTCTACCACTAAGCTACTACATATCCCTTGCCCTAATTTTTTTTTTTTAATGTGTAAAATGAGCAGGGCAAGGTAGTGCACATCTGTAATCCCAACTACTTAGGAGGCTGAGGCTAGGAAGATAGTGAATTCAAGGCCAGCCAGAGCAACTCAGCAAGATCTTGTCTCAAAATAAAAAATGAAAAGGAGTTGGGATGCAGCTCAATGGTTGAGTACCTCCCTAGCACAGGTCCAATGTCCAGTAACATCAGCAAACCAAACCAAACCAAAACCACCCTAAATTGATTTTTCCATTTTTAACTGAAATTTGCCTGAAAGTGTTCTAAGTCTCACATAACAATTTGTAGAGATACATGCATACCCTTAATATATGTTCTATATGGTCTATTCTAATGGAAACTATTAAAAAATTCCAGTATGTTTTTACTGTATGCTATTTGATAAGAGTAATCATATTTTTATCAAAAATCTTCAATTTCCTTTTCAAAGACACTATGTTCAAAGTGAACTTAAATTAAAATGCTTTAACAATCTATCTATGACAGGTAAGCTCAACTGTCAACTGGACTGACTTTTGGGCTACCTAAAATGTCAGCACAGCAGACTTCTGGGCATGGGTGAGTGGAGGCACCTTGGGGTCCACCACTGCTCCCTGGCCCCTTCCTCTCTGGCTCTGTGTCCTGCTCTGCTTTCTGGCCACCACGAACTATGCAGCTTTGCAGCACTGTACCCTTTGACTGTGATATCTCGGCCTTGGTGCCAGCTATGAACGGAGTTTCCTGAAACTATAAGCCTGTGATGGCAAACCTTTTAGAGATGAATGCCGAAAGTGCAATCCAGAACCTACTTTATTCACAAAGTACCAACACTACAATTAACCTGCATACTGAGGTCTTAGTTTAGAAAAAAAACAAAACAAAACTTAAATATTAACATTGTCTTAAAAGAAAAAAAATTTTAAAAAAAAGAATTAAAGTACAGTAACGTGTGCCATAGATTTTACTACCACTACTATAAGCCACGTGAAACTGCTCCTCTAAGTTGTAGGTGCGGGGTATTTTGTACCAGCAGCAGGAAAACTAATCAATACACTTATTTGTTTGAAGGAATTTCTATTAGAATAAAATTGCCTTATTTTGCCTGATTAATCAAAGCTGTTTGAAATTCAAACCTTTTAACATCACTGACTGACTGAATTCTGAGAAAGAGAGCAGAGATCTGTAACAAAGTCACAAGAATTTTGTTTGTTGTAGCAAACACTTTAATGGAATTTGACACATCTCAGAATCTTCTGTGAAATAGGTTCAAATTGGTGAGACTAAATCAGCTAGGGTGGAATCTTTTATTTAAAAAAAAAGTAAAGAAAAAGAAAACAAGCAAACGATGCATTTCACATAACAAAATATAAAATGGAAATTAAATAACAAGATAGCCAAGCAAAAAATTTAAAGACTTTGATTCTATCCATTTGACTTGTGAAGAGTCTTCTTTGTCCTCCCATTGTTATAGACATGCAACAGTTCTGATAACTTAAGATGGACTTGCAATCTCTTACCAGGAGGTTAAAAGAAAATTTTTAAAAGGTGTTCAAATAATTTATAAATACTATTAACAAAATATTTCTTTTTTATTATGCTTCAGTGAAGATGCCCTT
>NW_022974548.1:9288-19528 GCF_012274545.1 Fukomys damarensis
TGATTCTTCAGATCCTCATATAATGAAACAGTTTCTTGTGAGTAAGCCAAGGGTAACACCTTTTCATTCAGTAACATCTGCACTTGGAATTCTTCTTTAGGAGTCTTAGCATTTTCACAATGGTAAAGGACAAATATAAGGTTCGAGGCATAAGGTACAATGTGGCCACTTCGGAATTTTCTATGCATTTGTTTCTGGTAATTGTAAGCTGTTAGGGGTTCCTTGTCTTTGAAGTAGCCCATGAGAGAAAGCAGTGGAAGAAGGGTCTCTGCATGACCAAACTGGAGGATGACTGGAGAAGACACTGGTTGAGACCTTGAAAGAGAAAATGAGGAGAGAAAAATATACATATTCACATCATCAAACATAATATTTAGACTTGGAAGTAGTGTTTAACTTTCCTTTCTTGTTGTTTAATCTTATTTTTTAAAAGCATATAACTGAAACCCTGTAAACTGAACTTTTTACACTGGAAGGTCTTCAAGTTCCAAGACTCAGGGTCACTTGTAGTAGGACAGAATGTCTAAATAAATTTTTTAAAAAACCCACCCAACTACACAGATGTTATCCTTTTTGTGGCTGAAGGAACCTGAAACAGGTGGACTTCAACACTGTAATGCCTTTCTATAAGTGAAAGTGAACAAACTGGCACTAAATAAGATTATTCCACAGAGCTCTTCTAAATAAATTTAAAGTGGTTCTTTCCCCCCTCTATTTGGGGGTATGGACAAGAGCTATTCAATAAATTTCTTGGTTAAGATCAAGTCTGAACTGTGAAGCAATTCATGTCTTCAATGTTTTATAAGACTTGATTTGGGTACCAAATTCAGAATAAAGCCACAAAAGGGTAGTAGTGCAATCTAAACTAGCTCATAAGTCTCTGGGTGGGAGTAGGAGTTTATACACTGCCAGAAATCAATCACTTTCAACATATGAGCTGTATTCTTCTTCTTTTTTGGGGGGGTACTGCGGATTGAACTCGGGTCCTTGTGCTTCCAAGGCAGGCTACCGAACCGCTGAGCTAAATCCCTGGCCCTGTATTCTTTTTTTGTATGACTTTTTTTTTTTTCCTGGTAAAAACTTTAATAAGAAACAGCAAATGATGGCTTAACCTTTTCCCAAACGGACTTCAACACTGTAATGCCTTTCTATAAGTGAAAGTGAACAAGCTGGCACTAAATAAGATTATTCCATAGAGCTCTTCTAAATAAATTTAAAGTGGTTCTTTCCCCCCTCTATTTGAGGGTATGGACAAGAGCTATTCAATAAATTTCTTGGTTAAGATCAAGTTTGAACTGTGAAGCAATTCATGTCTTCAATGTTTTATAAGATTTGATTTGGGTACCAAATTCAGAATAAAGCCACAAAAGAGTAGTAGTGCAATCTAAACTAGCTCATAAGTCTCTGGGTGGGAGTAGGAGTTTATACACTGCCAGAAATCAGTCACTTTCAACATATGAGCTGTATTCTTCTTTTTTTTTTTTTTTTTTTTTTTTTTTTTTTTGTCTTTTTTTTTTTTCCTGGTAAAAACTTTAATAAGAAACAGCAAATGATGGCTTAACCTTTTCCCAACTTTTATATAAACAGTATGACTACTGTTCTTAAATTTGTAAACCTATTAAAATATGACTGACTTCTTGCTACCCCTCCACATATCAAATAATAAATTTACTGCAGCTGGATTTTTATGGGAAGACAGAGGAGTAGTTTGGGACACTCCTGATTTCCCACATATAACAGCAAATTCCAAAACCCTTGAAAAATACAAAATAATTGCATAGTCACATATTCTCTATGAACCACCAATAAGCCTCAAGAACTGCCTATTATTTGCATCAAGTGGAAAGAAGCCACTGACTGCCTGAACAATTGGGGGGGTACCGCGGATTGAACTCGGGTCCTTGTGCTTCCAAGGCAGGCTACCGAACCGCTGAGCTAAATCCCCAGCCCTGTATTCTTTTTTTTGTATGACTTTTTTTTTTTCCTGGTAAAAACTTTAATAAGAAACAGCAAATGATGGCTTAACCTTTTCCCAAAAAGCAGGAAGCTTGTTAGGCTCAGGAGAAACCTAGACCCCATGAGCTCTTCAACACAAAGCCATACGAAGAAAAGGAAAGAGACAAGGCAGCTAGGGTCAGTACAGATAAAGGAAAGAGTAGGTCCAGATGAAAGCAGGGGAGGGGAGACTGAGGAAACCTCAGCAAGCGGCCCACGGTATTTCTGAACAGGAAGCTCTGTGAACTTAGAAAAGTAGCCCCACCCAAGCATTCTAAATGCTCAGGAAAACTCAACATTCAAATGAACTGCATAAAAGTAATAAAAGAGAATAAAGAACAGAAAAACATTCATACAGAAACTGAAAGTATGCTAGAAACACTCAAAAAATATATGAAAACTCTTAACAGCATTTCAAAACCAGACCGAAAGACAATTTCACAACTCTGAGGTTAATATTCTCTAAATGGTGTAAAATTCAAAAGCCATTTATTAACTATAGATTCCAAGTCTCACTTTATATATGGTATAAGCTATTTTGAAATTTTGCATTTGTCAGTATTTAAGAATTGAGAGATTAAACATGGATAAAAATCCAGATTTTTTTATTTTCTTGGAAAGCGGAAAGATACATTCCCATAAAGCAATAACCAGCTGAACAGGAAAGTAAAAAGAATTAAGATGTGTTATGTTTATGTACCAACCCCCCACAATGAATGTTATCATTATCTGCTATAAACATGTACTATAAAAATAAAAATTAAACTATTCTAAAAAAATTAAACTATAAAGGAGCTTATAGCCAATAGTATATATAACACTGACTAACGATTACTATAAGATAGTCAGTCATTCCTCTGCTACTTGCCTGGCCCCTTCATGCATTTAAGTCATTATTTAGATAAAATGGAATTTAATAGTGACACATGTTCAAAGGAAAGTAATCCAAATGTACTAGTTTGCATATTAAATTCTTCAGCTATTAGGCAGAAGCCATAAAGGCAGGAACAACCCTATGCCCAAGGTGTCATTTTTGTTCTCCACGAGTTTAGGATACAGGCAAGGACAGCAGCAATAACAGCAAAGCTTCTACTTTGCCAGGACAGAATTTAGTATCAGGAACTCTCTTTCCCAATGAAGAACTCCAATAAACCAAAGGTAAGATAAAAGGCAATATATCCAAAATATTATTGGTTCGACATGTAACATATAAAATTGGGACGGGTAGGGGAAGGGTAATAAGGGAAAAGAAAAAAATGTGAGAAAATGAAAAGATGAAAATAAAGTGATTGTAGATGGGTAGGGGAGGAGAGGGTGAAGGGAGGGCAGGGACAAGGGGAAAAAATGAGAACCAAGACCTGTCATATCCCCACAATGAATGTTATCATTATGTACTATAAATATGTACTATAAAAATAAAAATTAAACTATTCTAATAAAAATTAAACTATAAAGGAGCTTATAGCCAATAGTATATATAACATTGACTATCAATTACTATAAGATAGTCATTCCTCTGCTATTTGCCTGGCCCCTTCATACATTTAAGTCATTATTTAGATAAAATGGAATTTAATAGTGACACATGTTCAAAGGAAAGTAATCCAAATGTACTGGTTTGCATATTAAATTCTTCAGCTATTAGGCAGAAGCCATAAAGGTGGGAACAACCCTATGCCCAAGGTGCCATTTTTGTTCTCCATGAGTTTAGGATACAGGCAAGGACAGCAGCAATAACAGCAAAGCTTCTACTTTGCCAGGACAGAATTTAGTATCAGGAACTCTCTTTCCCAATGAAGAACTCCAATAAACCAAGGGTAAGATAAAAGGCAATATATCCAAAACATTATTGGTTCGACATGTAACATATAAAATTGGGATGGGTAGGGGAAGGGTAATAAGGGAAAAGAAAAAAATGTGAGAAAATGAAAAGATGAAAATAAAGTGCTTGTAGATGGGTAGGGGAGGAGAGGGTGAAGGGAGGGCAGGGACACGGGGAAAAAATGAGAATGAAGACCTGTCATGTAGAGGTACAAGATCCCAACAATGAATGTAACTGTACTGTATCCCTAAAATGTACCAATAAACTCAATTAAAAAATAAATAAAATCATTAATGAGCTTTATATTCTTTTTTGTACCACGTGTTCGTATAGATACTTTAATTCAGACCAGCCCTTTTTCAAGTGTTAACCACATATTGCAGGTGCCTACTGTGTTGGACAAGAAGTTTAGACAGTGGCACAGGGACTTAAATTCAAATATCAAATAAAGAAGAAATAGAAAAAAAAAAAAAGGTGCCATTTTTGTTCTCCATGAGTTTAGGATACAGGCAAGGACAGCAGCAATAACAGCAAAGCTTCTACTTTGCCAGGACAGAATTTAGTATCAGGAACTCTCTTTCCCAATGAAGAACTCCAATAAACCAAGGGTAAGATAAAAGGCAATATATCCAAAACATTATTGGTTCGACATGTAACATATAAAATTGGGATGGGTAGGGGAAGGGTAATAAGGGAAAAGAAAAAAATGTGAGAAAATGAAAAGATGAAAATAAAGTGCATGCAGATGGGTAGGGGAGGAGAGGGTGAAGGGAGGGCAGGGACACAGGGAAAAAATGAGAACGAAGACCTGTCATGTAGAGGTACAAGATCCCAACAATGAATGTAACTGTACTGTATCCCTAAAATGTACCAATAAACTCAATTAAAAAAATAAATAAAATCATTAATGAGCTTTATATTCTCTTTTGTACCACGTGTTCGTATAGATACTTTAATTCAGACCAGCCCTTTTTCAAGTGTTAACCACATATTGCAGGTGCCTACTGTGTTGGACAAGAAGTTTAGACAGTGGTACAGGGACTTAAATTCAAATATCAAATAAAGAAGAAATAGAAAAAAAAAAAAAAGATACCAGACAAATTAAAACACACATATGGAAAACGTGGGTTGAGGAATGAGTACAGACCAAAAAGGCTAAGTACAAATCGTAAGAGTTCAAATTCATTAAAACATATTCAAGCTTTAGAAGAAACTAAAGCTAGGTTATGACACAAACTTTTTTTTAAGTGATAGGGACTGAACCCAAGGCCTCAGGAATTCTAAGTACATGTTCTACCACTGAGCTACCATCCCAAGTCTTGACCCCAAATTAAATTTTACATCTGAAAGTTCTTTGGGTTTAAATAAAAAGCAGTTACCCCCATTATTTTTCTTTTGTCTGCCTTGTTGTTAAACAAATTTTAAAAACCATATTTTTTTTAGAAGAAAATGGTACTTTAAAATGCTTATTGGAGAACTCAACAAAAATTAGGCCTCCAAAAATAAAACATTAAAAAAATGAACAATTGAAATAGGCACTTCTCAAAAGAAGCACAAATGGCCAATAAGTATATGAGAAAATATTCAGCACCTTTTGCCATTAGATAAATGCAATCAAAACAACACTGAGATTCCATCTTACTCCAGAGAGAATGTCTATCACCAAAAACAAAAAATGACGAATGCTGGCAAAGTTGTGGAGGGAAAAGGAACCCTTCTACATTGTTGGTAGGAACGTACACTATTACAACCATTGCAGAAATCATTAGATTTCTCAAAAAGCTAAATACAGAAATTCCATTTGACCTAGCCATTCCTCCTCAGGGCCTTCACATTGAGCTACATCCCAACTTTTATGTTTATTGTTTGAGACACAGTCTCACTAAGTTGTCCAGGTTGGGCTAGAATTTGTGATCCTCCTGTCTCAAGCCTCCCAGGGTGCTGGGATTATAGCTTGCACCAGCCATCAGACAAAGCAAAACATACCTGAAATTAAAATCAATTTATAATTTCTAATTTCATCATTATAACAGTCCAAGCTTTCAAAAAACTCAGCATCTGATAGAATAACTGAGCGGAATAGGAGGGGGCACAGCCTAAAGGACTGAAATCCATAGAACATAACCTACTTAGACAAGTTACAGAAACTCTCTCAGCCTCAGTTCTGGCCAAATGAAGATAAGCCACTACCTCTACTTAAGAAATAGAAATAAATCAGTGCTCGGCATAGAGTAGTCCATCCACATGTAATAGCAAATAGCCATGGCAGCAGCAAAAGCAGAACAATTGCCCCAGGTCACTCTTTTTGGTAGTGTTAAGAGCTAGTATCCAGGAGTTGAGTCAGGCGAGCTGTCTTTCTAAAAGATTAGCATGTAACAATTTCTACTAAGAGTAAACATGACATCATGTGACAAATTGAAAAACATTTTAATTTTTAAAAATTTATTTTAAGATAGGGCCTAGTTAAGTCCCTAAGGTCCCCAGGCTGGGTTTGAACTCATGATCCTCAGCCTTCCAGATTGTTGGGATTACAGGCACGTACCATTGTGTCTAGGTGAATAGTATATTTTAAAACTCACCAGATTCCTCGAAATACCAAAATTCAAATGCAAAAGTAAATATAGGTTAGATATACCATTAGTCAAATTTTGTGGACATCATCTATACCAAATGAATCACTTGGAAAGGAAGGTATCAAAAGTGAAAACTATATTTCTCACACTTTTAATCTGAAATAATACGCAGTAAGAAAAAATATTTGATAGAAAATAGTTCTACAAAAAACTGGTCATCAGTAAAGTAAGCCTCTAAGAAGATAAAGAGACAAGAAACCTTTAGGAATGTATTACATGACTGCTTCCTAAAATTAGAAATACCATGCCTCCATGAGGTTATCTAGATGAACTTCTCTCAGTCATAACAAGAAATTCTTCATCTTGAATTCTATTTAGTACAGGGTATAGACATTTAAATTTTTATTCTAGCTTCAAAGAAGAGGAATATGTGAACAAGAAATTATTTTTAACTTCACAGAACCAGTACCTGGGCCAAGTGTGCAGTCAATCATAGATACCTATAGCACTGTATTGTGGATTCTGTGGTGATATTCAGGCTCAGGATCATCTATTTCCTATTTCCTACACCCATTCCTCTCCATATGTGAGCTTCTTTTTGCCAACCAATCTTTTATCTTTCATCTCTCATTTCTCAATATAACTAAAATTAATTTGGTCATTTTTTTCTAAGACATAGGACAACAAAATAGCAAAGTAGAAAATGTGCCAAGTTAGAACATGACGCTGCATGTCTTTTGCTTTTTGACATGGTTATTATTACAGGTCAAGTTTATTATAAGTCAATACAAATATACAGATATATATTTTTGAATACAAAGTTTTAAAAAAATTACCTAAAATGAATTATCATTCTAAGGAATATATGCAAATCATTCTTAAACATATTGCACACATTTTATTGAACACAGAAAAAGACATTTAACTGGCTTGGTTTTTATCTTTTAAAAATTCAAGAAAGCAGACTGTGACAAATTTGGCTTACAGAAATTTTATCTCAGAGGGAAATAGTTTAGAAAAAGAATGGGAGCTGAGGGTATAACTCAGTTGCAGAGCACATGCATCCTGAGGCCAGATGCAATCTACAACCTGCCCCTCCTCCCCACAAGAAGAGAAAAGGGAAGGGTTTTAAAAGATATCTTATAGAGCTGGGTGTGGTGGTACACCCTGTAATCCCAGCACTTGGGAGGCTGAGGCAGGAGGATCACTGTGAGTTTGAGACCAGCCTGGGCTACATAGTGAGTTCCAGGTCAGTCTCAACTACATAGTGAGACCCTGTCTCAACAAACAAACAAAAAAAGTTATCTTATAAAGTATGTTATCGACATGATTGTAAAATTAAAACCCTAAAAAGGACAACTTATTTTTAAGCACTCATGTTTTATACAATTTAAAAGACCTAACTTCACTCTTGATTTTCTCATTTCAAACAAAACAAAATACAGAGTAGATTAAATGTCTAGGTTGAAGTTTAAAGAGAAAGAAGCAGAATTCAATACAGTCTTAAGACAGTTACAACTAAGAGAATGTTAAAGGTTTTGTTTGTTTGTTTGTTTTTTGGTTTTAGGGATCGAACTCGTGACCTTGTGCTTGCGAGGCAGGTGCCACTGAGCTAAATCCCCAGCCTTGTTAAGTATTTTTTGCTTTGTCTCAAAAGTATTTATATTAAATTAGAGCTCAGAATATAAACCACTTAAGTAGCAAACATGTTTTTCTTCACTATTTTGTTTTTCCTAGCCAGAATAAAGCTTAGTAATCTGTAGTAATTCAAATGAAAAATTTAAATAAAAATAATAAAGCCATCTTTATTCTTCAAGACTCCCCAAGAAAAGTAGCCTTTCTTTCTCATGGCTTCCAAGAAAGCTTCAATAAAACATTTAAATCATAATTTTGAGAAATAAAATTCTTTTTTTTTTTGGTACCAGGGATCGAACTCAGGTCGTTGCACTTGCATGGCAGGCACCAGAACCACTGAGCTAAATCCCTGGCCCTTGAGAAATAAAATTCAAAAGAACTTAGCCAATAATTGCTCAGATATTTTTAAATTATACAGTTCAAATAAGGGATCCTTTTACAATGAAGAATGGCAGAATGCTTTCCTTATAAAGAGGCAATGCGTAAACTGATTCCTACACTTCACTGTTTGAAACGCTAGTATATAAAAAAACTGACTACTGCCACAGAAATAACCTATGTTCAAAAGGAGAACATTTTCTTCCAAAGTGTTAATATAATCCCTGAAAGCAGCTGCTCATTCTTATACCTGTTTGTCCTTTCATAATAAGACTTGCTCAAATTTCTACTTTTTTTTTAGACAAAGTTAAGTAGCATTAAGTGTCAAATGGCATGAGAACTTTTCTAGGTTTCATAACACTTCTCCAGACCAAGGTTGGTCTATGATTAAGCCTAGAATATGGGTAACAGCATATAGGAGTAAATGCGTCAATGTTCAAATGAGGGAGTAAGGAAATATGTGTTACACACAATTAACATAATATAGGTGGGTAAGATGACAGACAAGAAAAGAACAGCCAGCTGCAATGGTGTGCACCTGTAATTTTAGGTACTCTGGGAGGCTGAGGCAAGAGGATCACCCAATGGAGCCCGCCTGGGCAATTTAGCAAGACCTTATCTCAACACAAAATTTAAACCAGGCGTGGTAGCACATGTCTGTAATCCTAGGACTCAGGAGGCTATGGCGGGAAGATCACTGTGAGTTTGAGATCAGCCTGGGCTACATAGTGAGTTCAAGGCCAGCCTGGATCATATAGTGAGACCCTGTCTCGCCCCACCAAAAAAAGCAAAAAAACCCAAAAGGACATGATGATGGCCAATGGTGGTGCTTGCTCTGGGTTTAATCCCCAGCACTACAAATGGGAAAAGGGTGTAAAAGGAACTATTTCTCAGATTACCTAATTCCATACATAAGGCCTGGATGTGAGGGCGATCTGGCTGCGACATCTGTCACCCCACTGATCACCAGGGTTGATTCGGCTGATCTGGCTGGCTAGGCGGGTGTCCCCTTCCTCCCTCACCCTCCATGTGCGTCTCTCCTGAAGCTGCATACCTGGCGAAGAGGACGACCACCCCCGATAGAGGAGGACCGTTTCCTCTGTCAAGGGTATAGGAGTAGCTGTGCTCCCGTTAAAACTTCCAAACAAGCTCTCAAGGCCCTTACATAAGGCCTTACATATAACTTCGTTATAAATTACTTATAACACAAAGATTGCTATAACCCACTCTATCTGGTATCCCATGTAGCTCTCTTTGTTCAATAAACACATGAGGCTCACAATGGCTTGACAGAGTAGACCAAGTTTTTCCTTTAATGAAAGAATGCAGTCTTTGACAGGAATATGGAAATTATTTTTAAAGGAAGGGCTGCAAATCAGTAATGATGCATATTCAAGATGTATTTCATCTGCGGTTCTCAAGTTTTAGGGAGCATGAAACCATTCAGCCAGGCATGGTGGTGCACACCTGTAATCCTTTAATTCGGGAGGCTGAAGCAGGAGCATCACCATGAGACTGAGGCCAAATTGGGATGCACAGTGAGTTCAAGACCAGTATGGAATACACAGAATGATCTTCTCTCAACCTCCCTCCCCCAAATAAAAACAACCTGTGTAAAGAAATGGGACCTCATCTCAGAGAACTTCACATACTCATAAAATAAAAAGCTGAATACTAAGAATCTCTGTGCCATGTATTATAATCTGACATCCCAAGGAACAACTTATAATTCTCATTCACTTCTATCTCCAGAATCACATGTAACCCAGAAGTCTGATTTAATCCTAACAAATCTTGTATTTAAAATATCTAAACAGGTTGAAATAAATTTATTAAC
>NW_022974548.1:26103-36296 GCF_012274545.1 Fukomys damarensis
AACTCTTCATCTTGAATTCTGTTTAGTACAGGGTATAGACATTTAAATTTTTATTCTAGCTTCAAAGAAGAGGAATATGTGAACAAGAAATTATTTTTAACTTCACAGAACCAGTACCTGGGCCAAGTGTGCAGTCAATCATAGATACCTATAGCACTGTATTGTGGATTCTGTGGTGATATTCAGGCTCAGGATCATCTATTTCCTATTTCCTACACCCATTCCTCTCCATATGTGAGCTTCTTTTTGCCAACCAATCTTTTATCTTTCATCTCTCATTTCTCAATATAACTAAAATTAATTTGGTCATTTTTTTCTAAGACATAGGATAACAAAATAGCAAGGTAGAAAATGTGCCAAGTTAGAACATGACGCCGCATGTCTTTTGCTTTTTGACACGGTATTATTACAGGTCAAGTTTATTATAAGTCAATACAAATATACAGATATATATTTTTGAATACAAAGTTTTAAAAAAATTACCTAAAATGAATTATCATTCTAAGGAATATATGCAAATCATTCTTAAACATATTGCACACATTTTATTGAACACAGAAAAAGACATTTAACTGGCTTGGTTTTTATCTTTTAAAAATTCAAGAAAGCAGACTGTGACAAATTTGGCTTACAGAAATTTTATCTCAGAGGGAAATAGTTTAGAAAAAGAATGGGAGCTGAGGGTATAACTCAGTTGCAGAGCACATGCATCCTGAGGCCAGATGCAATCTACAACCTGCCCCTCCTCCCCACAAAAAGAGAAAAGGGAAGGGTTTTAAAAGATATCTTATAGAGCTGGGTGTGGTGGTACACCCTGTAATCCCAGCACTTGGGAGGCTGAGGCAGGAGGATCACTGTGAGTTTGAGACCAGCCTGGGCTACATAGTGAGTTCCAGGTCAGTCTCAATTACATATTGAGACCCTGTCTCAACAAACAAACAAAAAAAGTTATCTTATAAAGTATGTTATCGACATGATTGTAAAATTAAAACCCTAAAAAGGACAACTTATTTTTAAGCACTCATGTTTTATACAATTTAAAAGACCTAACTTCACTCTTGATTTTCTCATTTCAAACAAAACAAAATACAGAGTAGATTAAATGTCTAGGTTGAAGTTTAAAGAGAAAGAAGCAGAATTCAATACAGTCTTAAAACAGTTACAACTAAGAGAATGTTAAAGGTTTTGTTTGTTTGTTTGTTTTTTGGTTTTAGGGATCGAACTCGTGACCTTGTGCTTGCGAGGCAGGTGCCACTGAGCTAAATCCCCAGCCTTGTTAAGTATTTTTTGCTTTATCTCAAAAGTATTTATATTAAATTAGAGCTCAGAATATAAACCACTTAAGTAGCAAACATGTTTTTCTTCACTATTTTGTTTTTCCTAGCCAGAATACAACTTAGTAATCTGTAGTAATCCAAATGAAAAATTTAAATAAAAATAACAAAGGCATCTTTATTCTTCAAGACTCCCCAAGAAAAGCAGCCTTTCTTTCTCATGGCTTCCAAGAAAGCTTCAATAAAACATTTAAATCATAATTTTGAGAAATAAAATTCTTTTTTTTTTTTTTTTGGTACCAGGGATCGAACTCAGGTCGTTGCACTTGCATGGCAGGCACCAGAACCACTGAGCTAAATCCCTGGCCCTTGAGAAATAAAATTCAAAAGAACTTAGCCAATAATTGCTCAGATATTTTTAAATTATACAGTTCAAATAAGGGATCCTTTTACAATGAAGAATGGCAGAATGCTTTTCTTATAAAGAGGCAATGCGTAAACTGATTCCTACACTTCACTGTTTGAAACGCTAGTATATAAAAAAACTGACTACTGCCACAGAAATAACCTATGTTCAAAAGGAGAACATTTTCTTCCAAAGTGTTAATATAATCCCTGAAAGCAGCTGCTCATTCTTATACTTGTTTGTCCTTTCATAATAAGACTTGCTCAAATTTCTACTTTTTTTTTTTAGACAAAGTTAAGTAGCATTAAGTGTCAAATGGCCTGAGAACTTTTCTAGGTTTCATAACACTTTTCCAGACCAAGGTTGGTCTATGATTAAGCCTTGAATATGGGTAACAGCATATAGGAGTAAATGCGTCAATGTTCAAGTGAGGGAGTAATGAAATATGTGTTACACACAATTAATATAATATAGGTGGGTAAGATGACAGACAAGAAAAGAACAGCTAGCTGCAGTGGCGTGCACCTGTAATTTTAGGTACTCTGGGAGGCTGAGGCAAGAGGATCACCCAATGGAGCCCGCCTGGGCAATTTAGCAAGACCTTATCTCAACACAAAATTTAAACCAGGCGTGGTAGCACATGTCTGTAATCCTAGGACTCAGGAGGCTATGGCGGGAAGATCACTGTGAGTTTGAGATCAGCCTGGGCTACACAGTGAGTTCAAGGCCAGCCTGGATCATATAGTGAGACCCTGTCTCGCCCCACCAAACAAAGCAAAAAAACCCAAAAGGACATGGTGATGGCCAATGGTGGTGCTTGCTCTGGGTTTAATCCCCAGCACTACAAATGGGAAAAGGGTGTAAAAGGAATTATTTCTCAGATTACCTAATTCCATACATAAGGCCTGGATGTGAGGGCGATCTGGCTGCAACATCTGTCACCCCACTGATCACCAGGGTTGATTCAGCTGATCTGGCTGGCTAGGCGGGTGTCCCCTTCCTCCCTCACCCTCCATGTGCGTCTCTCCTGAAGCTGCATACCTGGCGAAGAGGACGACCACCCCCGATAGAGGAGGACCGTTTCCTCTGTCAAGGGTATAGGAGTAGCTGTGCTCCCGTTAAAACTTCCAAACAAGCTCTCAAGGCCCTTACATAAGGCCTTACATATAACTTCGTTATAAATTACTTATAACACAAAGATTGCTATAACCCACTCTATCTGGTATCCCATGTAGCTCTCTTTGTTCAATAAACACATGAGGCTCACAATGGCTTGACAGAGTAGACCAAGTTTTTCCTTTAATGAAAGAATGCAGTCTTTGAGAGGAATATGGAAATTATTTTTAAAGGAAGGGCTGCAAATCAGTAATGATGCATATTCAAGACGTATTTCATCTGCGGTTCTCAAGTTTTAGGGAGCATGAAACCATTCAGCCAGGCATGGTGGTGCACACCTGTAATCCTTTAATTCGGGAGACTGAAGCAGGAGCATCACCATGAGACTGAGGCCAGCTTGGGCTGCACAGTGAGTTCAAGACCAGCATGGAATACACAGAATGATCTTCTCTCAACCTCCCTCCCCCAAATAAAAACAACCTGTGTAAAGAAATGGGACCTCGTCTCAGAGAACTTCACATACTCATAAAATAAAAAGCTGAATACTAAGAATCTCTGTGCCACATATTATAATCTGACATCCCAAGGAACAACTTATAATTCTCATTCACTTCTATCTTCAGAATCACATGCAACCCAGAAGTCTGATTTAATCCTAACAAATCTTGTATTTAAAATATCTAAACAAGTTGAAATAAATTTATTAACTTAACACCAAATTAATAATTAAGATGTTCTTTAACTGGCTTTATATTTCCTTTTTTGTTAAATCTGTTTTTGATGATGTTTTCTAAATTATGAGCCATCAAGAAACACAGACTTCTAGGGGCCGGGGATTTAGCTCAGTGGTTCCACTGCCTGCTCGCCAAGTGCAAGGTCCTGAGTGCAATCCCCGAATTTGATACCAAAAAAAGAAGAGAAAAACAAAAAAAGAAACATAGACTTTTTTTAGTCACATTTCTCAAATTAACCTAACCTCCACATTTGTAGTAATTATTCTTTCTTTGGGGCACCTGGAAGAACAGTTTCCCCCCAAAAATGTAGAAATAAACAGGTTTGGAATGAGATACCTTTAACTCTGTTCTCCTGAGATATAAATGCATTAAATTTGGGATGTCATATTTTCCAAATGACAAAACCACTTTAAAAGTAGTACATTTTATGAAATAGGAAGAAAAGAGCTAAAGGTGTAGGGGAAGTGGGGAGGATAGGGGAAAGGAAATAAGGGAAAAGAAAAAAATATGAGAAAAGGAAAAAATGGAAACAGAGTCTTTGTAAACAGGGCAGGGGGGAGGGGTTGAAGAAAGGGCAGGGGTATGGGGGAAAAATGAAAACCAAGATCTATCATGTAAAGGTACAAGATCACAATAATGAATGTAACTGTACTGTATACTTAAAAAGTACCAATAAACTCAATTAAAAAAGAAAAAAAAGTAGTATATTTTGGCTTTAAAAAAAAACTAGAAAATGTAAACTATTAGTATAAATTTAAGAAAGAAAATGAATGTTTTAGGGTTGGGATTTAGTAAACCCAAATCTTATTTTAGAAATAAGAGATTCAATGTGGTCAACTGAATTAGTTAATGTTTATCAGGAAGAATGAAATTCTCCAAATTGTATCATTTTTTTACTTATATAAATTGGTCAGAAAACTTTATTAAATCTTCAACTGAAAACAAAATTTAATTTTAAGTCTAAAATTATGCCATTAAATGAGGACTGATGACGTGTGTGGTCAAAGTAGGCAAAATACCCTCACCAAAGAGTCATTCAAAAATCTCAACCTGCAAAATAACTAATAATTGCGTCTTTTCCCAAATGTACTCACTCAGCTAGATCTTTATAAGCTCTTAATTCATGTTTCACACTAAACTGATATTATGTAACATGTATTTTTAAACATGATCCAGGAATATCAAATAGGGCTTTACACAGCTCATATAATTCCCATACTTTTACGTAAATGCCCAAATAAGCAACATAAATCGCATGGATATTGGATACTTTAGGAAGAAAATTACCAAGAAAAAAAATTTCAAGTCTTATACATTTGATTGGAACACTGCTGCAGGGTGTTTGGAGACGTATAGCTTTGACAACTTAACACAAATCTAGAACTAATATGATTTAAATAAAAAGTTTTTTTCTCAAGGAAAAATATAGAGAAACAGCTCCCAGTTTCAGCTAAAATGGACTAACAGGGACCAGGTTTACAATTTGCCTTAAAATACTATGGACGAAATATATGAACTAGCAGTTTTCAGATATTCCACTATAGTCACAGTAAGAAAGAAGGAAAGCAAATGAGGCAAGCCCACCAAGTGCCCAGCTTCCTGACCAGTTTTCAGGCTGTGCTGCAGAGGAGCCCAAACAACAAGGCAACTATACCACAGGAATGAGAATTCAGGAAGGCCACACTGACTAGAATGTATAGGACAGAGTCCCAGGAAGAGTTACAGGAAAGCATGCTCTGCAGCAGTTCAGCAGGGGCTCCTCAAGATGTCAGTCCCTGCTGATCAGCACATGCACTGAGGTGGCTAGTAAACAAGAACACAAAAAGATACTTGCTATCATTGATCATTGAAGAAATGGAAACTAAAACCACAGTAAGGTACTGCAAGATAGCCGTTAGAACAGGTAAAATTTAAAAGAGCTACTATATTAAGTGTTGATCATAAAATGGAAAGCCTGGAACTCTCATACAGTGATGGGAAAATGTTGACAGTTCTCTAAAGTTACAAATACAACCCACAGAGCCGGGGATTTAGCTCAGAGATGCCGCCGCCTGCCTCGCAAACACAAGGTCCCAAGTTTGATCCCCAGTGCAAAACAAAATAAAACAAAAAATACAACCTGCACATGATTTAGCCATTCTATCTGTAGGCTTTACCTAGGAGAAATGAAAGCACATGTCTATACAAAGACCAGGAATGTTCATAGTTGTTTTATTATTATAGCTCCAAACTGGAAACAACCCAAATATCCATCAAAAGGTGAATAGATAATCAAGTTGTACTATGTTCCTACAATGGAATATGACTCAGACTTAAAAAGGAATGAGATATTACTGATACATGCACCAACATAGATGAATCTCATAATTACCATGCTGAGTAAAACAAGTTATATCAAAAAATGTACTTACTATATGGTTTTGTTATAAAAATTCTAGAAAACACAAATTCATCTGTAGTGACAGAAAGCATATTAGTGGTTGCCTGGGAATGTGAGTTAAGAAATGAATTACAAGCCGGGCTACCTGACCAAGCCACTCATGGGATCCAGAAGGATCCAGGAACTGCATGTCCTACTCCCAGCTAACAATGATGCCCACCTGGACACTGCGCTGGTGAGAGGAGGACCCAGAAATGTTGCACCTTGCTGCCAGCTGACACCAAGGCCCACCTGGGCCCAGTCCCCACCAATGCCTGCCCAGGCCCCTCACCAAAGCCAAGAAGATCTAGAAATACTGGCTTCACATCCAGTTCCTGGGTTCTCCACAGTACAGGGCAAAAGAGGTGACAACAGACTGACCTGATCAAAGAAAAGACTAACACCCAAAAGAAGAGTTGTGCATCAGGACTGAATGATACCCTACTGCAGGAACTAAGTAAGAGACAACCCTAAGAGAAAGGCTTGGAGATAATGTGAGCTAAATAGCGATCTCTCAGGATCCCCCGGGAGGCCTGGGCTCAGTCCAGGAAAATCACAGGGCTTGCATTCTGTTGTGGGAGGCCAGGGTTGGTGGGAGGAATCATTAAAAGGGATGGCCCTGAAGAAAAAGGCATTTAGTCTAGTGGTACGTTTGAGCCCTGGCACTGCTGCCTACCTCCAGAAATTGGTGGTCTGAATTACTATAGGTCAGTATAAGGGTGGCCTAATTGTCTTCACTAAAATAACAGTCATCTTTGTTTTGGTTAAGGGCTGTTCATGAGGTTCCTAGGGTTTGTCAACACTCAGGTGTTATTTAATGCCATCCCTTACTGTGTGTTGTGCTGAATTTACTACTATAGCCAAGGTAGCACAGTAGTGGCTGGAAAGTGCTTCCCTTTTTTACGCCAATACCTGGAATGCCTGGAGGGCCATAAACAATACTGAGGCTTGCTCCCAAACAATGAGCATTGGACCAAAGAATTTGCAAACCCAAAAAAGAAAAAAACAGAAACATGAAAAATCAAGGAAACAAAATGCCTCCTAAAACTCTCAACTCCCATAAACTGGTTCAAGGAGCATGTGAGGGGAGGAAATCATAAGCTGCAGAGCAGGTAGGTCTGATAGGGTATCAAGAGAAGTAAAATATTTCATTGAGGTGGTTGGTGAATTTAAGGAAGATACAACTAATTAGAAAATGATCCTAATGAAGCAAATGATCAGCTAGTCTGTAGAAAACTCTAATAAAAAGCAAAAGAAAGACACAAAACATGAATGTCCATCATAGAAAAGAATGAGGGGTCCATAAGAAAGTTCTAAGCAGAAAACTAGGAGATTAAAACATGATTCAAAGTATGGGTAGCAGAACTGACCAATGTGAAGACAGACTGGCAGACCCAAAGACAGGTCTCTGGCCAATGATCAACTGATGAGAAACACTCTAGTATATGTGCTGCCAAAGCGAGCACAGATGAAAAACACTTTAAAAACAAGGGAGCTGGTCATGGTGATGCACACCTGTAACCTGGCAGTTCGCATGCTGAGGCAGGAGTATCGCTGCAAGTTGGAGGACAGCCTAGGTTACCCAGTGAGTTCAAGGCAGCCTAAACTGCACAGAAACAGCTGTCTCAAAACAAAACAAAACAAAAACAAACCCAACATGAGAAAACAAATTATGGATCCAACAGCTCCTAGATGACTCAGGACTAATAACAGAGTAAGTAGAATTAATGAAAAATCAAAAAACAGCACAAAAGGTATTTAAAAAAAAAAAAACCTGTTCACATAAGTGATAGCAGAAAACTTTCCAGACATAGAAAAAGAATTTAATACAGATAAGTGAATCATATAGAACCATGAATATCCATGATTGGAAAAAAACCTTCTCCATGCCACACAATAATTAAAATACCAGAAATACAAGAACAAAAATCTTAAAGGCAGTTAAAGAAAAGCAATGTATCACCTATAAATAAAAACCTACCAGAATTATAGCAAATTTCTCAACACAAACCTTAAAGGTAAGGAGAGCTTAGAATGAAGTGTTTGAAGCTCTTAAAGAAAACAACTTTCAACCCAGACTGTAATATGCTGTAATTATCTTTCAAAATTCATGCAGAAATAAGATTTTTCAATAAAAGAAAACTTTTAAAAATTCATAACTTTCAAACCAACACTCCAAAAAATTCTCAAAGATATCCTAGAAGGAGACAATGAAGCTAACAGTGCCAAAAAGACCAATAAAATGAATACATCCAGTAAAGTTAAGAATGAAGAGCCGGGCATGGTGGTGCAGACCTGTAATCCCAGCACTCGGGAGGCTGAGGCAGGAGGATTGCTGTGAGTTAGAGACCAGCCTGGGCTATATAGTGAGTTCCATGTCAGTCTCAACTACATGGTGAAACCCTGTCTCAAAAAAGCCAAAGAATGAAGTAGAAGGGAAAGAAAGCAAAATAGTGACAGGAAATTAATACAATGACAGGAATAAGTTAACATTTATCAATCAAAATTATCAATGTAAATGAACTCAACTCACCAATCAAAAGATATAGATAGTAGAATGGATCAAGAAACAAAATCCAACATTATGCTGTATACACGAAACACATTAAACATAAAATGAAACTCACAGACTAAAAATCAGAAGATGAAAACAATATTCCGTACAACAGGAACTTGAAAATAAACATGAATAGCCATCTGATGTTCAAAGGGGATTTCAAGCCAAAACTAATCAAAAGAGGCAAAGAAGGATGTTACATATTAGTTAACAAAATGATTCAACAGGAGACAATTACAAGCATATATACATGTGTACATAACTTCATAAAACGAACTGTAATGAACTTAAAAGATTAGAAAAACATTAATACAATTATAGTAAGGGATCTTAATACCCCACTATCACAAATAGACAGATGAACTGAACAAAAATCAACAAAGAAATATCAGAACTGAACCGAATCTTTGAACAAATGACCTTAATAGATATATACAGTGTGCTACCCAACAAAAACAGAATACACCTCCTTTTTGGCTACACATGGTACTTTCTCCAAAAATAGACCTCATACTACCTAGTAAAGAAATTTTACTATGCATATCGTCATATCTCACTTTAATGAAACTAGAAATCAATAGCAACAGAAACCAAAGAAGGTATCAAACACATGGAAATTAAACAACACACCCTCGAATAATCAATGGGTCACAGAGAATATTAAAGCAGAAATAAGATAGTTCCTAGAATTAAGTGACAATCCTAGTACCACATATTAGAACTTAAGGGGCAACATGAAAGCAGTCCTACGAGGGAAGTTTAAAGCAGTGAATACCCTATCAGAAAAACAAAGCCCAAATAACTTGATGCATCTCAAGGCCTTAAAAAAGCAAGAACAATATAAATCCAGAGCTTGTACAAGGAAAGAAATGATAAAGATCAGAACAGAAATTAATAAAATGGAGTCTAAAAAAGAATACAAGGAATCTATGAATCAAAGAGCAGGTTCTTTTAAAGAATAAAATAGACAAATCCTTAGCTAGTTTTGCCAGAGAAGGAAAGAAAAGACACAGTGCAATTAGAAATGAAATTGGTGAAGTCATAATGGAGGCTGCTATAATCCAGGAAATTATAAGCAACTACATCACAAACATATATGCCAAACAATTGGAGAACTCATAATAAATGGAGAAATTACTGGATACACATGAATTCCCAAAACTAAACCAAAACCTAAAAATTTCAAAGAATCCAGTAACAGGCAATGAAATTGAAGCAGGAAAAAAAACAAAAAACCCTACCAAACTAAGAAAGCCCAGGACCTGATGGATACACCGCCAAATTCTGTAAGAACTTCAGGGAAGATCTAACTCATCAGACTCTTTAATGAAACTGAAAGGGAAGGTGTACTTCCAAAATCATTCTCAGAAGCTAATATTATATATGAGCATCACCTGCATTTTAATTTGATTTAGAAAGGCTGAACAAGGATTTACATTTTTTTTTCTTTTTATTGAGGTTATTGGTACAATCTAGGTATATACAATACAATTACATTCATCATTGGGATTCTGTGCCTTTACATAATAGGTCTTGATTCTCACTGAAAGGGAGTGTACTTCCAAAATCATTCTCAGAAGCTAATATTATATATGAGCATCACTTGCATTTTAATTTGATTTAGAAAGGCTGAACAAGGATTTAAATTTTTTTTTCTTTTTATTGAGGTTATTGGTACAATCTCTAG
>NW_022974548.1:37684-38811 GCF_012274545.1 Fukomys damarensis
CACTGGGGATCAAACTCAGGACCTTGCGCTTGCGAGGCAAGAGGCAGCACCACTGAGATAAATCCCTGGCCCCAATTAATAAATTTTTTATAACCCACAAATACAAAGTTAAGCAGTCCTCAATACTTTGAGAGCCCTTTATCTTGTCAACTACTGGGAAGTTGCTGAATGATATATGTAGGAGTTAGATAAGATCAGAACTGCATCTTAGAAAGAAGACTGGTTGTATTGAAGTAGAATGGAAATAACAATGAAATCAGGGAAGCTATTGAGAGGTAGTTGCTAAAATCTAAGAGAGGAAATACTAGCCTAAATTGAGGTGGTAGTAGTGAGGATGGAGAAACATGGTACATATTGACATAAACTGGAGGCTAAAAACAAACAAAAACAAAATGCAATGTATAGAAGATGAGGGAGATGGAGTAAAGAATGACATGCAAGAAGCTTAAATAACAGATGGCAATCTCTCATTTGAGTAAAGTGTAAAAGAGTAAAATAAAGGACTGATAGAAGGAGACCAGGAGATACTGTAGATCTTTTGCAAACGGGAAGTGATCCAGGAAATGGAGGGGCAAGGGAGGAGGTAGCGGCAAAGGGAAGGTAAAACATTTAAAATGTGTCACGTACATATACCAAACCCCCAGCGAATATAAACATGAACTAAAAATAGTAATAATGAAAATGGGAAAAGAGGATATAGAGATGGAGGAGAGATGGGTGGGGAGAAGAATGGGAATAAAAAAGAATCTAGATATTTTATGTATGTCATTTACTTGTTTAGATGAATGTAAACTTTGTATATTATGAACACGTACTAATATAATAAATTTTAAAAAAGAATGATGTGTTGTACTGTGGCTGGGAGGATGAAAGTGGCATAAGAAATGTGAGAAAGAAAGGGGGTTGTGGATATTTCATCACTACATAGTGGGAGCACAAACTGTATCCAAGATGCTGTTCCAGGTATTGAAGAGAGGGCAGTGAATTAAAGTCCCAGAGCCCACAGACTGTTTTATAATTGTCCAGTGACAGTGAACAAGTATCTGTCCAAAAAGTAGTTAGACATTTGTATCTGAATTTACAGGGTAGCCAAGTTAGCAACCTAAATTTGTACTTTGGCCAGTACT
>NW_022974548.1:40345-46608 GCF_012274545.1 Fukomys damarensis
TTTTTTTTTTTTTTTTTTTGGTACCAAGGTATGAGCTCAGGACCTTGCATTTGCAAGGCAGGAGTGGTGCCACTGAGCTAAATCCCTGGCCCTGCCTCAACTTCTTGAGTAGCTTGGATTACAGGTGTGTACCACCATCCCTGGCTAGGACAATTCATTTTAGTCAATTTAGGGAGTAAATTAGTGGTATTTCTTTGTGGCTTTACTACCTACTGACAGCAATCATCTTTTCATGTGTTTATTTGCCAACCATGCATCTTCTTTATGAAGTCTGTTCAAATCTTTCATGTCTTTTTTCTGATGCTGGAGACTGAACCTGGGAACCCATGCACGCCAAGAACGCACTCCACCACTGAGCCACGTCCACAGCACTTCTGTACTTTTAAAAATTGGGTTGTTTCCTTATTAGTGCCCTGTACATTCTGGATTCAAATTCTTACTCACACACATTTCATAAATATTTTCTCTAGGTCTGTGGTTTGTCTTCTCATTTTCCAAATGGTGTCTTTTGAAGTGAAAGGTTTTCAATTTTTATGAAATCCATTTTATCAATTTTTGTTAAAGGCTCCTGCTTTTGGTGTTCATCTAAGAAATCCTGACCTTCAAGGTCATGAGTATTTATCCCTAGGTTTTCTTCTGAGAATTTTGTAGTTTTAGCTTTTCTAATTAGTTCACTGCACCTACATTTCATTTCAGAAGTTTTATGGCTTTACATTCCACATTTAAATCTATGACCAATTTTTGTATACAGTATGAAGTGTGGGTCTAGGTATCTATATTTGTTTTTTGTTTGTTTTGTCCTGGAGATCAAACTCAAGACCTTGTGCTTGTGAGGTAGGTGTGCTGCCACTGAGCTAAATCCCTAGCACTGAGGTATCTATATTTAACCACAGATATCCAATTGTTCCAGCACTATCTGTTAAAAAGATTATCTCTTTCCCCATTTCACTGCCTTGGCACCTTCTGTTATAAATCAATTTCCCAAACAGAGTAATCTTTCCATGTCCTTCTATGTATTTGCCTCCAACTTGTCCATGAGAGATTGGTTCCAGGGACTCCCACAGATACCAAAAATCCATGGATAATCAAGTACTTTATATAAAATGGTATAATATTTGCATATATAGCTTACATTATCTTCCCACATACTTTATCTCTAGATTATTTATAATACCCAAAACAATACAGTTATTATAGTAGAGAAAAATGAAAAGAAAAAATGTCTATCCATGTTCAGCAGAGATGCAATTTTCTTTTAAAATTTTAGATCCATAGTAACTTGACAAGGAACCGATGAATATGGATTGCCAACTGTATATCTGAGTTTATTTCATAATTTTATTCTATGCTGTTGGTCTATTCAAACCTTTCCAGTAAGATTTGAAATAACCCTTTGTTATTTTTCAAAATTGTAATCTCTTCTAGGTCCTTTAAATTTCTACATAAATTTTGAAATTAGCATCTCAATTTCTGCAAAGAAATTTATTAGGATTTTGACAGGAATTATATTCAATGTATAGATTATCATAATCTTCTAATCAATAAAAATGGTGTATCTTTTGATTTGTGAAGTCACCTGAAATTTCCTTCTGTAATATTTTATAGTTTTCTGTGAACAGAAATAGTTATTTTAAAACACCAGTGCTACATTTTTAAATTAAGTTTTAAATCTAGCAAAAGTTATTACAAAAGTTATTCTAAAAGCTTCCCTACTCAATTTTATCATACCTCACATTCAACACTGGAATAACTAACAATAAACAAATACGAAAGATCTGTTATTTTGTGGAGTGCAAGGGTTACAAACCATTCATAAATTCAAGTAGGAAAAAAGTTAACTTCTATCTCAAAGAAGGTTATTTCTCTTCAATGAAATTCTGCAAAAGTTTTTGGTAGCAGAAACTAAATAATCTGTTTTCTTCTGGTCTAATTCATAACAATCCCACAAAAATTCTACAAACAAATATTAAACAGAAACATAAGTTTTTCATTTTTGTGATAGTGAGGAGTGAACTCAGGGTTGTTCTACCTGGACAATGAACTACATTTCTGGTTCTTTTTACCTTTTTTTTTAAAGACAGACAGGATCCTATTAAATTGCTCAGACTGGCTCTGAACTTGTGAGCTTCCTGCCTCAACCTCCCGGGTGGCTGGGAGTATAGGTGTGTGCTTCTGTACTTCACCATAAACCAAGTGTGTTTATATAAATAAAACTTAGTACAGGACACACACACACCACCCTCCAGTCTTTACTATCTTTTTTACAGCATGACTTACATCACAACTGTTAACAGGTAAGTCTGCCTATAAGTGTATCTGTCAGAAAAAATGGGGTTGGGGTTTTATCAAATATTCACATCGTGGAAAAAAAAATCTGTTCTTGGTGCTAGTGACTGAATCCAGAGCTTTATACTCTCCCACTGATTTATATGCCTGGCTCCATGAAAATTATTTTTTTAATGTGTAAAGTATGAATATTAACAAATACTTTTTATGAGTAGCACTCAAAAACATTCATATTCGTACCAGGAACTTTGTACAGGGTTCATGAATATGTTATTTCTGAAAACAACAGAAATTATTCACTGATAAGAGGTTGATGGTATAAACTGTAGTATATTCACATTATTGAATATTGTAATGAAGACTACATCTGTAGGCAATAATACAGTGAATATTATAAACTCAAGACTGAGGAGGAATAAAAGCATCTCAGAAGACAATAAGGAGCACAATTTCAAGCAAAAGCAACATTTAGACAGTATCAATTATATAGTAAATATTTTAAAAGTACAGCATAGTTTTAAAAATCATCTAACATAAAACATTCTTCAGAAGCTTAACAGCAAATTCAGAATGCACTTCAAAATTTTAAAAAAGTTTTACCTTTGCTTCTGTTCAACTGCTTTGTCCAAGTGCTGAAAGATATCCTTAAATAGAGTACAGCTGGATCTACTGTTAATGGTGTATCCATAGCTTCTTTTCCAATATTGTTTGAGATCATTTAAATATTCTAATACCTAAAAATAAAATTTTCAAAAATCATTTGTAATAATTTTCCTAACTGTAACTGATTTCCTGATTTTGTAATAATTCTCAGAAAAGGATACACTGTTTAATCACTCTACACAAAACACAGTAGAATCTCAGCATTCAGAGTTTATATTTGCCATATCATACACTTCAAGCACTGGCCTTGAAGTTCAAGACAGTGATTTCTGTTGCAAAACAAATTTGAATCTGTGAAATGTTAAAGCTGGAGGGCAAGAGCAAGTTAGTCAGTCTTCACAGCCATTTAATCCAGCAGCCATGACAGTTCAGGAGAATGAGGTAAGGACAGGTGCTCATCCTCTCTTCTAAAATGTTATTAAAATCACACACACATACACACACACACACACACACACACACACACACACACAAAGATATACAGAAGAATATTCACTACAGCACAGAAAGATGCTAACTGTCGATCAGGAATTTAAAAAAAAAAAATTGCAAGATGACAAAAACTTCTAGAGAGCTACGTGTGGTAATATACCAGTATAATCCCAGTACTCAGGAAGCTGAGGCAGGAGGATCAGGAGTCCCAGACCAACCTGGGCAACAATGAGACCCTGGTAGGGAGGGGGCCAAAACTCCCAGAGAACTAAGTGCAATTCACAATGAGTTTAAGAGGAGGGATAGGCCAAAAGGGATAAAATAAATACAAAGAAGAATTTAAAATAAATATAATTAGATAAACATCTGCTAAATCTATTCAGAAATAAAACAAATATTGTATTATAAATGAAAAGGGAGGTAACTGAGGATTTTTAAAAATCTCCTGTATATATACTATTAAAATATTATATCAGAAAGACTTAAAAAATAAATAAAACAGATGATTGTTCTAGTAAAGTATGATATCCAAACTGAAAAAATCTTAATACAGTATACAAAAATAACTATAAAGTCAGCAGGCATGGGGGCATATGCTTGCAATCCTGGCATCTGCGAGGCTAAGGGCAGGAGAATTACAAGTTTGAGCCCAGCTTGGGAAAATGGGCAAATAAGCAAGATCCTGTCTTTAAAATTTTAAAAAGGGCTGGAGATGAACCTCAATGAAAAGCCCTCTGTTAATTCAACACCACAAAAACAACGAAGTCAAAGATCAAAAAAGAAAGTGAGTTTTTTAAATCCTAACAGATAAATATGCCAAACTCTGTAAATCTAGACGGCATGGGTAACTTTTGCAGGAAAATAGTAAATACCAAAACTCATCCCAAAAGAGGCAAAAAATCTAAATACACTTATTACACAAACTTGCCAAATAGGCTAACCTACAGAAAAATACTTCACTCATATGGCATTTCCTCTTTAAAAATTTGCCTGATTGCCACTAATCCAACTTCCTCTATCACACACCATTATGCCTTATATATACTTATTTTATAGATATCCCATTATGGCACAATGACTTATAAAAATGTCTTTCACTCCCTGTACAGCTATCTTATTAGTATTTTCTGTCCTAAGTACCTGGCATAGAAAAGGCATCAAAATGTTTGATTAAATGAAGGCACACATTGTCCAGCACTTCACAAGGTCCTGCATAAATCACTGCAATTCTCAGAATTTCATAAATGTCTGTTCATTTTTAATTCTTAAAACATTTTAATGGAAAATTTCAAACATACAAAAAACATAGAACAGTACATGAACCCATAGGTAATCACCATCCAGCTTCCATAATCAATATTTGGTCAATCCATTTCAGTTGTGCTCCTATTACTGCCGTCAAAATATTTTCAAACAAATCCCAGACATCATTTTAATTTAATCTTCAAATACTTCAACATGTAAACCTATTGCACAGTATAGCAAGTATAGATGAGCAAATATAATTTTTTATCAAATCACTGAAGGAAAAAAATTATAGAAAATACCTAAATCAAAATATACTAAAAGTAGCAATAAAGTCAATGAGAATAAATAAATAAATACACTTTATATTTTAAATGAAAATTCAATTAATTTGCTTTGTTTATATAAAGAGAAAGTCTTAAAAAAAAAAAAAAAAGGGCCCGGGATTTGGCTCAGTAGTTTCGCCACCTGCCTCACAAGTGCAAGGACCCAAGTTCGATCCCTGGTACCAATAAATAAATAAATAAATAAATAAAGAGAAAGTCTCGTCTAATTAGTATAATAATATGTATTTCAAATGTTCACAGTAAAGAAAAACTTAACTCCACAGTACACAAATCTGGCACACAATACTTTAATCAAATAAAAAAAATCATCATCAATAATGTGACCAATATCATTCCTTCTGTTGTAGTGAGAAGGACTTATCACTTATAATAAATTCTTGTCAAAAATATTTAATCTGAAGCTAGGTGTGGTGGCACACACTTGTTTTGTAGCAAATGCCTACAATCCCAGCATTCTGGGAAGCAGGGGCAGGAAAATCCCAAATTCAAGTCTAGCCTTGGCAACTTAAGAGACTTAGTGAGATCCTGACTCAAAATTAAAATGCAAAATTAAAAGGACTGGAATGTAACTCAATGTGAAAACCCTGGGTTCAATCCCAAGTACTGCTAAAAAAATTTTTTACTCTAAATCCAATCATAAGTTTAAAAAATGAAGTACATCCAAAGACACATTGCAAAACAAACAAACATTGGTATAGACTCTTTTGAAATGCCAATGTATAAAAGATAAAAGAAAAGCTGTAGCAATTTTCCAGACTAAAGGAGATGAAACAGATTGATAACCAAATGCCATAAATTAGCCTTCTTTACATTGTGAATGGATCAAAACACATGCAAAAAATTGAAAACTGTATTTGATCACTATATACTACATATATGTTTATATATAAAGCACAGCATATTACGGTTATGCAGGAGAATGTTCTTGTTTAGTTACATGACCATGTTTTTAAGGGTGAAGTGTCCTGATACATGGAATAAAGATCATACGTATGTGGTAAACAATAAATGGTCCCTTCTCGATGTCCATATACTAATTATTGAATATCCTATGAATATGTTACTTTACATGATGAGAGAGTACTTGTAGATGTGATTTATGGAATTTGAGATAGGGAGATTATCCTGGACTATATAGGTGAGTCCAACATAATTCCAAGAATCTTTATAAGATATAGGTAAGAGTTGGAAATGTAATTATAAAAGCAGAAGCTGGAATCATGCAAAAATACAAGCGGCCCCTACAGCCTGGGAAAGGCAAGATACAAATTTGCTCCTAGAATCTCTAAG
>NW_022974548.1:46767-50069 GCF_012274545.1 Fukomys damarensis
AGTGTGTGTCGAAAAAGTGAACATCTGGTGTATATACTCCTACATTTACTGTACTGTTCTTAAAACTTGTCGGTTTAAAAATTTTCCAAACAAATTGGAGGGAAGGATGCTTAAGTAATGAAGAGATAAAAAATAAACCTAAAAAAAGAAAAAGTTAAGTCAGTATGAGTTATAGGGTGCTTCTGAGTCACCTAATAGTTTCATCATTTAACAGATGTGTGATCAAAGCACAGAAAATTTTACTGTAACCCAAATCTTGACTTCAGGGTTTTACAGCATATCAAAGTACCTATCAGAAGAGAAAGAGAAGATGCACAAAAAGCAAGAGTAAAATGTCTGAAAGGAAAGGGGCTTAAATAAGGGAAAGGGAATATAAACAGGAGAGGGTGGTTAAGAGATGTACTTTCGTTATAGTGAAAGCAGCTTGTACTTAAACCTGGAATTGTCAAACTTTAGAAGTGAAGGACCACATGGAAATCAGAACAGGAAAAGGACACATCCAGGCACCCAGATGAGTCACATCCTAAATATTCCTAAAGTAATATTTTGTCAAAGGTAAATGTCTCCTTTGTCAATACCTATCATTTACAAAATACTGAAAATCATTTCATTATGTCCTCCCTCCCCAAGCAATATGATTAGGGAACAAGGTGAGTATTTTGACACATGAACGATGACTGTAAGTCTCAGTTTATACATATATTGGCATAATTAATAGGGCTCCTGTTTTTTTTGGTACCAGAATTTGAACTTGGGTCCTCGCACTTGCATGGGAGGTGGTGGAACCACTGAGCTAAATCTCCAGCCCAATAGTGCTCCTTTCACAAAGGAGTCCAAGTTTAGATGACAAATTACATAGCCATCCAAAGTATTGGACATGTCAAAAGAGAGTAGGCCAAGAAGTTTCTGAAGGGATAAAGTCTGGCCAGTAAGAGAAAATGAGTAAGGTACTAGGTACTTGGGATAGAGAAAAAATAAGTCATCAAGAGTGATTCAGGAGCACAGAAGGAAAATAAAGTGTATCTGCATACTATGGGAGCTCAGCATCCTACAGCTACCATCCACTGAGAGAAACTTTTATCCTTCTTCCAATTTACCCACTAAACCCTATCCCTGGATTGGCACAATAGTCATGTTATTTGTTTCTGATCACATAATGCTTTAAGTAACCAAATAATCATTTGTTTACCTTCAACCTTCAGCTTAAATGCTTGCTCTATCTTGCAAAGAGTATACTTTCCAAAATATGAGATTAAATTCTGAATATAATTGATTTCCATATGAAATACTGAAGACTGTATATTATATGTAAAGGATAACTAAGGTTTCAGAAGTTCATAATCCTGCATGATCCATACTTATAATGCTCAAGAAAATAACACTTTCCTCCCCACATCTCTTGCTCCCAACACCCCAGAATTGATCAGAATTGACTTCTCCTTAAACTCCCCAAAGGCCTGTCTTCTTTCTAGTCTGAAAATCTTGTGTTTAAATGTTCCCAGAAAGCCTCATGCTTTTTCAGAGGTGGCCAAATCTAGAGTGTGTGACTGATTCACGGTGGGACTAGGCCCAAGGATACTAACATTAAGGGCGTGAGCGCTACCCACCCTAAGGAGTCTGAATAAAAGAAAAGGGCCAGAAAGACACTGTTAAGAGCTCTTGCTGCTTTTGTTGTCTTCTTCTGCCATGAACTGTTGCCCCTCTGCTACCCTGTCTTGGCACCAGCCAATTATGAACCAAAACCTCTATGAACTGCGAGCCAAATAAACTTTAACCCCCTTTAACTTTGGATGTTGGGTTTTTGTCTCAGCAACAAGAGAAAAGAAACTAATACAGGGTAAAAAAGGAAAATGAGATAGGCAGATAGGAACACAGAATTCAATTTCTCCTGAAATCTACACCAAAGAAACAGGTCTTTAGAAAATCATTTATTCTCTCTGAGCTTTGGCTTCCTATAGAAAGAATAATTTGGGTGGGCCAGGGATTTAGTTTAGTGGTTCTGCTGCCTGCCTCACAGAGGCAAGGTCCCAAGTTCGATACCTGGGGTGAGTGTGTGTGTGTGTGTGTGTGTGTGTGTGTGTGTGTGTGTGTATAAAAGAAAGAATAATTTGGATTACACTGACTCCACAACCCTCTCAGCAATAAAAAAATGATATTGAGTTAAACAGTCTTTCAACTGGGAAGACCAGATATCAAGCTGCTATTAAAAAAAAAAATGTTTTCTATAGGGAAGGGTGAAGGGGGTAAAGGGAGGGCAGGGGTATGGGGAAAAAATAAGAACCAAGACATATTATGTAAAGGTACAAGATCCCAATGATAAATGTAACTGTACTGTTTGCTTTAAATGTACCAATAAACTTAATGGGGGAAAAAGTTTTCCAGGGTTTTATGAACTCAAACTATTTACAAGTACATAAGACTTATTTGAACACTAATCTGTCTTTATTTAAGAAAAATTAGATGTTAATCACAAAGTAGTTTATGTTTCCTTTTCAGAAAAGCTCTATTAATATTGCCCCCCCAAAGAGAAAAAAAAATAAAGAAACAAACTGTCAAAGTAATACATACCTTTGCATCATCTATGTCAAAAACATCACACCAAGGGGATTTAACACCTGTAATTGCCAAGTCAAATGAGCAGGTAAAAAAAGCTACCTGAATTAAATCTGGAAAAAAAAAAAAAAAAAAGGTAAGGTATTGTGCTATGTTTCTGTAATTTTTCAAAAGCTAAGTACCTGTAGAATATTACTTGTAAGACAACTTAAAAAAATTGAGTATGTTTGGTTTGGAGAAGAAACTACCTTTTTTCCTAGCTATCAAAGAACTAAGACTTACTTTATACATTTAAAAAGAACTATCAGGAAGAAACCATGAGGAGGTATAGATTTCAGTACAATGAAACTAAAACTTTTCTGTAAATGTTAACTTTTTTCAGCTTTTAAAACTAAATACTCATTAAGAGAACATTTGCCTGGCAAGCCACAAAAAGATTAACCCAAACACTTACTACATTAAACAAAACTTGATTTTGTTAATTTTAGAGGGCTAGAAAAAAGGAGCTAAAGTTTAAAGGTAGTCCCCAATTTGACATAACAATTCATATTAAAACCAGTAAGTCAGGGAAGAACTCAAGAGCAGAGTAAGTGAAGGAGCAGGAGAAAGGTGAAAGAATCTAAAGAAGAAAGGAAAATCATACACAAAGAGGGTGTGAAAGGTTGGTAACAACATCAATTTTTCAAACTCAGCTGCTCAAGCAATTTCAAAAGTAGATTTCAGAATAAATTATCTACCAATTTTATTCC
>NW_022974548.1:50354-75409 GCF_012274545.1 Fukomys damarensis
TTGAAGGAAGAGATAAAGAAATGGGTGTGAAGGTTATAAAAAGTAGCATTTGTAGCACCTAATAAAAACATGGTTCTTTAATCAAGAAGTAGGTGACATCTAATGCCAGGGAGAGAAAAGAAATCAACTGTAGGAGTTGCCTCCATTACTTTGATTTTTCTTTAATTTTGCTGCCCTTCTTCTTTCCCCAGAAAAAATGGGACCAAAAATTAAGTAATGCTTAAAAAAAAAAAAGAAAGAAGGAAAGAAAGGTTAAATAGCAAAAACCTTTACTGAACAGTTACTATACTAAGTATTGTGCTAAATGTTTTACATCAATTAATCTCATATAATTTTTGCAATCATCCTCTGAGGCAAGTATAATTCCTATACCCATTTAACAGAGAAGGAAACTTTGGCATAGAGATATTAAGAATTTACCCAAAATCACAGTTTATGAAAGTAGAGTCAAAATGCAAATACAAACAAATTACAGAATCTATGATTTCAACCAATTTGCTCATACTGTCTCCAAAAAGAAGTTTCTCTGTTATTCTACTATTAAAACAAAAATAATCCTTGGCCGATCAGAGATTTAAAAAAACTTCTTCAACAATATAAATACCCACTAAGAGAGTAATAGCTATATATAATGAATTTCTGTAGGTAAATTTAAAATGTAAGACTAGGCTGAAGGTATAGTTCAGAGACAGTTCTTTCCTTGCGTGTTCAAGTCCTGGGTTCAGTACCTGGCATCATAAAAATCAATAAATCAACAAAATATAGGACTACAATTACAAACAAAATGAAAAACACAAAATCAAATTTCACTCATATATACTTTGATATCATTCTTAAAAGTTTAAAAATAATATCCTAATTATGTATAGAAACATAAACTGTCATGGGATGATTTAAAAGCTCAATTTATAACAATCATTACCTCTAGGGAATAAAGGAAAAGACTGGGATCAAGGAGAAGGACCAAAAGACTTTAATTTGTTTAAAGCAGCTATGAGAAACATAATGTTAAAATTTGATAAAACGTTGTATGTATACAGTGTTATGTTAGCTTTTATTTTTATCTACATATTTGAATTATTTCCCAATAAAATAAGTAATTTTTAAAGCTCCACAGGTAACTCGAATATATAGCCAGTTTGGGAAAAGAGAAAAAAAACTCAATTTCAAATACAGGTATAGTTATCCTCATTTTTTAAAATAATTGGATGTCTCTTTATGAAAAACATCTAGGGGTCAGGGTGGGGATTTAGCTCAGTGGTGCCATGCCTTCCTCACCAGCACAGGGTCCTGAGTCCCAAAAGAAAAGAAAAAAAATCCATGTTCCATAATTGACACATTGTAATCAACTCCCTCACCAATATCTATTTCCAGTCTCTTGTAAATGATGAAAAACTACAATCTTTGTGTGTATAATTTTACTATGTGTCAACATCTTCTCTATAGATTATGAATTATTAGAAACCAGAAAAAAAATATTATTTTCTAAATCTCCCACTTCTAGGTGACCATGTGCCCTGCTTTCTACTTTTCCCAGTAAAACTATTAGTGTCTTCTTTCACTCTCAAAAGTGACCGTATTTGGATGATAAATTGCAGTCACCCCACTCACTGCAATAATTTACAGAAGATATGACTACATCTCAGCATCTCTATATAAAACCCTCAAAAGACTTTATTTTTCATTCTCTAAAACAACACTCAAAATAATTTAGAAAAGACAATTTTTATTTATAAATAATGTTTAGAGTTGAGGATTTTATAACTCTACCCTCAAAAAAGCTTCAATACACCAAGAATCTTGTAATTATTTTACATAAGACTCAAAGATGTAAATTTAAAAATAGCAAGCATATTTTTTTTTACCTCCCAAATATATTATTTTCTTAATGTAAATTCAAACATAGGCTTTTCTCTGTGTGTGTGTGTGTGTGTGTGTGTGTGTGTGTGTGTGTGTGAGTGATACTGGGGATTGAACCCAGGCCTTTGTGTTGAGCTATACCTCAGATCTATTATTTTTTTATTTTAGGACAGGGTAACTTGCTCAGGCTGGGCTCAAACTATTGCGATCCTTGCCTCAGCTTACCAGAGTTCTGGGATTAGTTGTGGGCCTTTAAAGGTAATAACTACATGTTCCTTTAATTTTTCAATTTCATAGTTCAAAATTATTTAAACCAAAACTTAAATGAAAGATATCAGATATATCACCTGCATTTAAATCATTTACTGGCACTTCCAAAGTAGCTGCAACTTTTTTTAAAGTGTTCTGCATTTCTGGTCCAGTTTTAAAGGCTTCTACATGATAAAGAGCTGTAGCATTCCTTTCCACTTCAGTTAAAAACTTCTCACAATGATCAAAGAATCTCATTAGTTCATCATTAACTCTTGGAGGTCCACACTCCATATCTGAAAGAAATTATATATGCAAATTATATATGTAAACTACAGCATAAGTGACAATTTCAAGTTACTGAAAATTGTTTCAAGTGTGAAAAAGGTGCTCTAGTAACCTATGAATTGACACATCTGAAATAACACATACTGATCAGAAAGACAAAGGATTAAACTAACCCACATTTATGATGATCATAATGCATGAAAAGATATGTTTAAAAAGGCCAAAAACTTAGAGCATTGCAAATAAAATGTGCTAAAGCAATACCAGATAATGAAATAAAGATAAATGAAATAAATGTTTTCTTATAGTAAACAAAAATAATTAGGGAAATTATGAAAAGTGCAAAACTATGCTATGTAATTACTGTTACTGTCAGAAAGTTTTTTTTGTTGTTTTTTTTTTTTAAACACATTTATTTTTTTCTGGTACCAGGGATTGAACTCAGGACCTTGTACTTGCCAGGCAGGTGCAGCACCACTGAGCTATATCCCCAACTCCTCTACTGTTTCTGTGAGGCACAGAAAATTTGACAAAGCAAACTAAAAATTTGTAAAATCTGTAGGTACAAAGTAAGGAAGAATTGCATAGACTGAATTCTATACAATTTACTCTACTGTCTCTACTTTAAGCCAGAGTCTAAGAGTATTTTAGTTTCTCCATAACTGTCCCAAACAGTTATCACTTTACAAAAGATTCTGCTTTGGACAAAAACTACTGACAACAAGAAAAAACATACCATCTCAGGTCTCACGGTGCTAGGTGCTTCAGATTTGGTTTAGCTGCCAACTGAGCTTTCAAATAATTTTCATTTAGAATTTAGTGAGTTACATTATTTCTCATACATATATGTGTTGAAGAAGCACTCGTAATCATGCTTCAACTATTGGGGGTGCCTCTTAAATTTTTTTAGTCATATTTAAAATCTCTCAATCATCTGTTCTCCAACAGTTCATCATGAAAAGACCAGGTATCACTTCTGTATATAAAATACGAAAATATAGTTCTACCATTTTGCTATGGATGTGTATGCAAGCATAACAGATGTATAAATATGTTCTCTGATACAGATAACTCTTTTTTTTTTTTTTGGTTGATACAGATAATTCCGTTCACTTTTATTATCAAGTGAGTTACAGTTCTTAAGAAAGTATCATGAGTGGGAAGAAAAAAAGGCAAGTTTGTCATCTTTTTCTGAGCCCTCAAAATAGGATCTCATGTGGTTCTAGATAGTTAACTCTTATTATTATCTATTACTGCTGCCCTTCAAATAAAACAAAGGCATTGTTCTGTTCTATAAAAACACATAATCTAATTCAGTGGTCTCCCACAAAAGCCCAGATGTTTTCCCACAACAGGCAAAACAACTGTCTACAGATGATGACAAAAAGACTAGGCAAAGGGTTTAATCTTTGAGACTGAAAATGGTGGGTGGGAGGATGGGGGCTATTCTGAACTGTTTTGATCCCTGGCTTTGTCCTGAACTGTTTTTGATCCCTGTCTTTGTACTCTGCAGCAAATGACAATGCAATTTAAGGACCATAATTATTTCATTCCAGAAGGCCCTGTATATACTATATAGTATAGGCTGTGCTATTTTAAAATATGCTCCCTTTTCAGGTAATTTAAGAAATTTATGGTAAATTTTCACCCAAGCTAATAGAAAAAAAAATCCAGCTATAATTAAAAAACAGAAGTGAACAACTGAATAACACAAGTCAGCCAACCAAGTTATGCACAAAGCAGCAACAAGACAACACAGCCACTGAGAAATCCCCTGCAGATGGTTTAAATGCTATGGAAGAAAGGACAAACCAGACTTTTAATGCTTTTTCAGTTACACTGTGCAAATAAATGTTCCTCTTTCTCCTACCTTTGAAATTGACAAGAAACTATCAACATTTGTTTATCTCCTGGTTTCATGCTTTACACATTTATATTCTCATCAAATATGTTACAGGACAAATAATTGTTAAAAGAACAAGGTCTGAATAGATTTTCACATGTCCATAGCTAGCTGTATGCAAATTAGAAAATTATTTGGTATTTTTGTATTTCATTTTCTTCATCTGTGAGAAGGGATAAACTATTCATAGAGCAGTTACAAGAGTTTTGTTTTTGGTACCGGTATTCAAACTCAGGACCTTGCACTTAGAGGTAGGTGTTGGCACCACTGAGCTCAATCTCTGGCCCAGTCGCAAGATTTTGGTAAAGTAAATGTGAGGCATGCTTGGCATACAATAGGTGCTGAATGTTTACTATCATTACATGTGACCATAAAAACATTTTCTGAGGGAATAAGCATCATTCTGGAAAAAAGAGTAGAACTGGATTCTGGGCCTGACTAGTCCTTAAACTAGAGGACAACTGAGGCATAGTATTGGGCTCAGCTTGCTCACTTGTGAAATAGAAAGGATCCCGCTGGACCTCTAAAACTGAAAAGGTATAATTAATCGAATAAATTGGTAAGATAGCATGTGTAACCATGGACCACGGATATAATGAGACTCTATAGCAAATACAAGAACAAAACAAAAGGAAAAAATAGGGTATATAAAAGGCTTCAGAGCAGATTCCTAAGTCTAGAACCAATACCTGGAAAAGATGATAAGGAATAACGATCAATAAATATCAAACATGTACAATCTAAAATTTAAAAAAAAATTTAAGTGTGCTCAAGTGTAAAACTAGGTGCCAGGGAGGGAGTAAGGAATGGGTAGGGACTTAGAGGAGTCGATTCAATTTAGAAATGGGGAAGATCTCATCTACCTCCTTTCCTGCTGGATCACCAGCGTCTACTACAGCACCTGATATGTAGAAGGTGCTAAATTCATATCTGATGAATGACTAAATGAATAGAAGAGAAACAGTCAAGTCCACCATGCCCTGTGACCAGCAAAGGCATAGCTGGGAGGATGATGGATTGGGAATACAGGAAAGAGAGAAGAGGCTGGGCTTGGAGAAGTCCAGGTTTCGGAGGAGGCAAGATAGGGTTGTGGAGCCGGGCAGAGCCCCGGCCCCACGGCGCAATCACCTGCGATGTCGGGCGGCGGCAGCCCAGGGTAGTAGTGCTGCCACAGCCCCTGGAGGAAGGCGGCGCCGCTGTCCACGCAGCGGTGCTTGGAACTGGTGACCAGCCTCAGGCGGGCATAGCTCTCCGGGGTGAAGAGTGCCGGGAAGAGGGAAGCCAGGCGCAGCGCCAGCTGTCGCATGTCCTGCCGTCCCTTCTCCACCAGCTGCCCATCCATCCAGTCCGCGTACCACAGCGGCCAGTCCGCCAGCGCGCCGCCCGGGCCGCGAGACCCCGCACTGCCTGGTCTGCCATCCGCCGGCCCACGAGCCTGCAGCAGCCCGTGCAGCTGCCTCAGCTTGCTGATCTGTTTGGCCGTGGGGTAGCGGGTGCCGTGGCGGATGAGGGAGACCAGCTGCACCGGGGTGCAGGTCCCCTCTAGCAGCTCCGGGTCCCGCCTCGGAGCCTCGGGGTCCGACAGCAGCCCGGGGTTGACATCCTCGTAGCGAGTTTTGGTGCCGAAGTAGGGGCTGAGCACCGAGGTCGCCGGGTGCCTCGGCTCCAAGAGCGAGCAGCGCGCAAGCGACGAGAACAGAGCCGCAGCCAGGGCAGCGGCGGGCGATACGGAGGCCCTGAGGAGCCCTAGGGTACCGCAGAGAATCATGCTTGAGGTGCGGCCAGCCCAAGAGGCTCGCGGGCCCGACTTCCGGCTCCGGCGGGCAGGGGCGGGGCGGGCAGAGTGCACTTCCGGTCTGCGCCGCTCAAGATTCGCAGTTCCGGGCTGTCTTGCTTAACGCCTTCGTGAAGAATTCCTCCCTATCAGAAAACTCTGAGGAATGTGGCGCAGACGGAGCTGTGGGAAAACCCCAAGGATCTTGGTTTGCCTGTGACAAAGGTGAAGTAGGCGTCTCCCAGCGGGAGCGTGGGCGAGTTTCCTTTTAGCCAGCACCCTGGGAACTGACTTTAAAGACTCCCCGGTTTTAGTGAATGAATTCCAGACCAACCTTTTAACTTCCAAGGAATCCTGTCTACCAGCCTTACTCTGTCCCACTGTTTTTCAGAATGTCCTCGCTGAACCACCTACAGCTCGCTGGCCCTTGCTTGGGCTTCATGGGAGTCCCGAGGTTTACCCGTTGTTAGAGTTTGAACATACGCAGGATAAAATGAAGTAGAGTGCTTGGAAAGGGGCTTAGTTTACTAGGAATTTAAGCCCTGAACCTTTGGATTTATTTTTATTTGGGCTAGCAGAGCTAAGGGGTTAGAAGGACAAAGTAAAAAACAAAGTTGTTCTTGTGAACACGGCTGGCCAAAATATTATATAACTTCAGGTATAAGCTAAAATGCTAAAAGCATGCTTTTCGTCTGATGCTCTGAATAGCTTCAATAAATATTGCGGTTGTGATCATGAGGCTGCTGTTTGCCTGAGTGAGCTGCAGTCCTCTGATCCTGCTCCCCACGTCTTGCCTCTCTTCATTTTGAGACACCAAGACACTAGGGGAATCAGTGACAGAGACCCAATCCAAAAATGGGCATCTGAAATGAACAGACATTTCTCAGGCAAACAGGTAGAAACAGCAAATAAAAATAGGAACATTATTGACCAACATCATTGGTCACTTGAGACATGTGGATGAAAATAACACTGAAATTCCTCCTCACCCTACTCACTCTTTCTTGAGAAAGAAATCAACTCTCAAGAAATCAGCCAATAACAAATGCTGGCAGGGCTGCATGGAAAAATGAACCCACTAAGTACTATTGTCATCTCCTTGTCTGAACACCAATAGGATATATTACTTTTTCTTGTTAATTTTATTATCTTATTAAAGATCTATAATAATTTATCCAATTTTAAACTAATCAGGTCCTGGGTGCTGTGCTTAGCTCTAGGAATCTGTAGACAAAAAAGATATGGGACATGTACAGAGGAAGTCATAGTGTTCATGAATAAACAGATACAAAGACAGAATACTTATAATTAAGTGTAGTGCTCTAGGAGATATTGGAAAACTAATATAGGCAAATGTCCTTTTATTCAATTAAGTTATATGCTGCTAAAGATTAGGGTCCCATTTGATATTCCTACATATGGAGGAACCTCCTGAGCCCCTAGAACATCTAGCATAGAGATGAGTATTAAGTAATTATTACACATTCATTACCTTGAATTCTTCTGTGAAAAATTTAATACTAGGAGCCTTAGAGGGAATATTAGCCCAAAGCAATCACCATTAAGATTCTGTGTGAAGCCTCCAAGTCTATGAAATCTTAGAAAAAAATAGACCCTTGATTCACTTAGAATCCAAGTTCCTATGCATTTTAGCAAGGGAAGCTCATGTATAATCTTGACTCTGGAGGGAAAGCTATATGATAAACTAGCTTCAGCAGCAGGAGCTAGATATAAGCAGATGCCTACCTATAATACTGGCCAAAGGACTCACATGTTAAAATGAAAATCAAGCCTAAAGGAATATGGTCAAATTGGACTCCAAAATAGGTTTGCTGTCAAGCAAAGCTGTCCTGGAGACCAGTACTGGGGCATGGGTATATGGTCAATACGGGGGGACCATGGATATCTTTTGGGGATTAACAAGGTTTGCTGTGGGCAAGTAATATATTTGTTTTGTAGCTAAGAATGGTGACCCTACAGAAACCTGGATATTGGCCAGTGAAATTTTGTAGGCAAAGCAGTGTTACTTAAAGATGCTTAGATTGGACAGCTAACCAACACTTCCAACAGAGAATTCTCACTGGAGTTTATTGCAGTTTATGTAACAGTGGAGTTTTATTGATGTAAAGTTCCTTCTTCCTCCAATACACATCTGTGTTTTTCTGGCTATGTACTGAGTTAACTTTGGGGACTGGGAATGATGGCAATTGACAGATCACAGCTCATTAGCTGAACGTTTACTTAGCCTTTTGCTGAAGCCAATCACAAACAACCCAGTGGCAAATTTGAAAGGTCTAAGTTCCAAGAAAGAAATTTTGACTAAAGGAGTTAAATAAATTCTGGGGTTCGTTTGGGCTTTTACAGCTAGTAAATACTGTTACATGATCAGAAACACCCCATGAAAGCAAAAGGGTGGGACAGGAAAGGCATGTACAAAGCGCTTTTGAAAAGAATGTAGGAGAGGGCTGGGGATTTAGCTCAGCGGTTTGGTGGCCTGCCTTGCAAGTGCAAGGACCCGAGTTCAATCCCCAGTACAAAAAAAAAAAAAAAAAAAAAAAAAAACCCACTGCATAATTTTCTAAAGAACATTCTTAATTTAAATAACTACTAGTGTGTGAGTACACTTTATGCTTCTAACACAGTATTACATGGATTTTACAATTTTAATTTTTCTAACATCCTAGTAATGAGGATATTATACATCAAACCCACAGTAGGTAGCCAAATGGGAATCGAACGCTGATCTGTGTCATGACAGAGCCAGCTATACCCCAGCCTCCCTATGTACAAATGTGTTGTCCTTGGCTCATTACTGTACTTAGGAAGTTAAGGCACAAAAGTCCAGTGCATATAGTTTCGCTGTGATGTGGCTAGCATCCATTTCTAGAAATGCACATAGGAATCGTACTATGACAATAACAAGAGATAATCTAGATAGGTCTTATTTTTAAACATTTGTATAGGTACATGTTTGCTGTACATAATGTTTACATTCCTGTATGGAGTTACACAGTTCATCTCAATTCCTTTTTTCATCTCCATTACTTCCACTCTCTATCCCCTTCATTTCTTCATTGCTAATCTTTACACATTTGTTAATAACTGAAAAAAATGTGCATGTTTCCTCGATAGAGCACAGAGGACCAGTTTTCTGCTAGTCCTGATGCTAACTGCAAGGGACCGAGACCTTTGGTATGGGCAAACATATTTGTAAACAACTCAGTGTAGTGAAGAAATACAGTTCCTTCAGTTCCCTGGGGGTTCAGAGGAAGGTGGGACCCATTGCTTTAGAGGGTAAGGAGAACTTGCAAAAGGAGGCAGCGTTTGAGTCAGGCCTCAAAGGAGTTGACCTCTGCCTTCTAGACTGAGGGAAGCAACTCAGAATAAAGCTTTGAGGGATGGCCCTGAACAAATTGCTAAAGGATGAGCCATAAAAGTGCTACTATGCTTTATAATATCATATAGAACATAGTCTAAATTATAAATGGATGCTAATAAACTAAATGAGGTAAGAAAATGAATGCAATTTACAACCATAAAGTTATCATTAGCGATCAACTAATGAGATAGCAAATATACTTAGGTAATGTCATATGGTATATATTGAGATACCACAGATAATAACGAAGACAATACATCCTGGAGACAGGAAGCCTCAGCTTATATCGTGTCCTGTGTGAAAGGGGGCAAGAACGAATAGATCCCTTATTTTTTGAATCATTGATTTGCAAATGCAACTGATTTCAGACTTTCACGTTTTTAAAAAATTGCTGCCTTTTAAATTTAGAGAGGAGAAAAAAAACCTGTACTTTGAAATTTTATTATCTTAGATTCATGCATGACATATGGTGATACGTTTTCTGTGTCTGTTAGTGTCAACTTATCTATGTAGCTCTAATTTTCCTTATTTGTTTGTTAGATCAATTGTGCTATAAGGTTACATTTAGGCTGGTGTTTTTATGTTTGCTTTGGTATGTGTGTCGTGCCTCAAAGGATAAAGGGACAATAGTGCCATTCCTATTTTAGAAATGAAGATCTAGAAATACAAAGTTGAAGAGATAGGTAAGACTGAGCTGTAGGCTTAGCATATGAAATTCGTCAAGACCCATTGTGCTGTTGGGAAAACACAATAGGCACTGGTATCTATCTGATAGGTCTGAACTCAAATTTGACCTTTTACATATCTGGACTTTTCTATTCTCTAATGGCTGGATTGTGGATAGTTTTTAAAAAAGCAGAGTTAATAGTACAGTACCACAATAATCCATAGGATAGATTCTCCTTTCTTCATTTTTTTTCATTTGAAATTGCCTTCCTCACAGAAAGTTTGACATTTGAGCTTTTAATACAAACATTCTCCTATGTTGATTTTCCAGAACATTGCTCAGCTTTTCACTTTGCGTGAACATTTACCAAAGTCAAAGAGACCACAAGTAAAGTGTCTGACATTGTAAAATAATTTATCACGTATGACAGAAAGAGTCATGATTGTGAATGGAGACGGGTGGGTGTTAGCTCTGCCTGAATTCTGAGTCCGAGCCTGGCGCCTGACTGAATGGCCAAACTCTGTTTCATAGATCCTTCTTGTGGGGGCAAATATGCAGTGACTTATGTTCCCTGTTTGACCTTTTACTGTTGTGATTTTTCAAAACCACAGAACTTAATTTCAGGTGTCATCCCAAACACCACAGTCAAATGTATAGTTAACCAACTGGCAAACCAAGGATAAACTAATGGATAGGATATAACCATTTACCAAGTAACCCCAGTCAATATTCTTAAAGGTTTGGTATCTGATACTTCTGAGAGATGTTTGCTTGAAGATGACCAAATAAATATAAAAGTAGAAAATATTGATAAACTCTGGGACAATAAACCTCAGTTAGGCAGTGTCACTTGCCAGGATGACATATGTGATTGTTCTCATCTATGTGTATCACAGTCTTGCTTTCTGTTCTCAATTTGTGAAATGAAATTTATCAATTGTTATAGATTTTTTCAGTGTTTTCTCCCTGAACAATATTGAGAACAATGCCCTAGTTCATAAAGTTTAAAATCCTTTGCTTGGAATTCAAGTTAATTTATTTTCATTTATGGAGAAGCTATAGCATGTTATGAATATCATGTTATGAATAAGAACACAAACTCTAACTTAAATGTCCAGCCCTGCCACTTACTGGCAGTGTAAGCTTCAGCCACTGAACAAACCTGGGTTAAAGTTTTATTATCATAAATAAGGGCAATAAAACCAACTTCATAGGGTGGTCATGAGGATGGAATGATGCTTACATAGTACTTCTTAGAATAGTGACTGGTCTAGAAGAAACTGAACATTTTTTATGTGCCAGGCATTGGGCAAGCTACTACAATGTAAAACAAATAGTATCTTCTTTCTCAGTGAGTTGGTAGCCTAGTATGAAGGCAAGAGAACTACTGCCCATGAGGTAAAACCAGTCTGCCATGTGTTTTCTGTAAATAAATGTATGTTATAGCACAGCCATACTCACTTGTTTACATATTTATGTATTTGGTGAATGTTGTTATGCTTCAGTAACAGAGCACAATAGTAGAGATAGAGATGGTGTGTCTCGTAAAATTAAAATAAAATTTCTAACTGACCCTTTATGGAAAAAGGTTGTCAAGTGAAGAAGACAGAAATATGAACCAAGAAATTTTATACAGTGTAGCAGATGGGCTTGGTGTAGGGTTCATCATGTGTTATCAGTTATGTGCTCTGTGCTGTTGATAACATGCTGAGTCCTGGGAATAACCATAGGGAATAAAACAGACAAAAGGTATCTCAATATACAAGGAGTTAGAAGATAATAAGCCAAAAGTAAGTAAATCAGCACAAAGGTCCAGTGAACACTCCAGTATGTGCAGTAGGGCTGTATCAATGTCCAATGGACTATGGTCATCTGTAATCAGATTCCACTCAAAAATCTTAATTTCTGCCCATAATCTCTGTTCAATAAGCCTATCCTTTCATTAACCTTAACGTATAGTATGCTGCTGGTAGAAGACCTTGTGTGCAGTGCTTTATAAAGTTTTGCTGAATGTAGAACGGCATCGCCATCCTTTCTCCAGTTTTCCCTTTTTTGGAAATGCCTATTTTATTTTCTTGACTCTATTAATTTTTCAATGTCTGAGTGAAGTGTTTTTTTTCCCCCCTCTAAAATTCCTCTGGTATTTCTCCATTTCTCCATTACAGAAACTCATTGCAGTTTCATCACAAGGAGCTACCATGTTGTGGTTCAATGTACCTACACAGTAGAGAAAACAGGTAAATGTGAAGGTCCAGATAAGACTTGAACTTATTTTTATAGGAGAAGTTAGATTACCATAGGTAGAGCATTACAGATGAGAGTTTTGTAGGACAATGGAGATTCTCAGTGACCAATATTCACAAACATTATAATGCTCATAATGAAAAGAGCAATAAAGACAAGGGGGAAGGAAAATGTGATAATACAGTGCTTCTTACAGGATACACGTGAAGAGAAGCAGGTTAAATGAGAGCTTTCATAGAAGAAAGAACAGCATATTCTCAGAGGAAGTGGGAACTTGATGGAATTGAGGAATTTGAAACCTTTTAATTGTTTACATCAAACAAGGGCAGCTGTGAGAAAAAAGCCTTAACTGAAAACAAGACCGAGCTTTGTAGGCTAAGAAATAGGAGCCCATGGAAGACCTTATGGAAAAACTATGAGAGTAACAGAGACTGTGTTATAATCTGGAAAACAAAGCCAAATGGAGTGCGATTTAGGAAGAATGACTGCTGTATGCCAAATGCTAGATTGATACCATCCCGTTTAATATTCACAAGTGCTCTCCAAATTAGGAATGGTTTTATTGATAGAGGAAATATGAATCAAAGAAATTCAGTAAATTGTTCATAGTCGCAAAGCTAAAAAGTGGATGAGCTGAGATTCAAATTAGGTTTACTGACATGAATAGTCTGTATTCTCTCTTACTAACCCCCTCTATCTCCTTCAGCATGGTATAGTGGCGAATGGTGAGGAGACAGCCAGGTGGCAGAGATAGCTTCACATGGAAAGCTAGAAGTATGAGAATTGATTGTACATCCAGACAGCCAGTGACTGTGTCATTGGGTCCGCTGCAGAAGATATGGATGGAGAATAATGGGACGTGGAGAATAATCAGACCTAGTAAGCATTTGGATCTTATCCAACAGATGACAGCAAACTATAGAAACCATGCAAATCCCATCTCAGAAAATTACATGAGCAGATTTGTTTTATCTACTAACTATGAGGCAATATAAAGATCTAGACAAGGGTGTGAAAAAATGGCCAGTACGATATAACAGTTTAGGTAAAAAAAAAAAAAAAAAGAAGGTCTAAAGTAAGGTAGTGAAAAGGTGGGAAAGAGTTCATGGAAACTAATTTAAAAGATGGAAAGAATAAGTGAGATGAACCTCCTAGAACTGAGAGCACATTGAGAGACACGTGGGAAATACGGTGGGAAAGGCTAAGAAGCTTCTGCTCTCATAAAAGACCACAGCACCGCTGGCTTTAACGGAGAGTAGGTCAGAAAGGCAAGTGGGGAAATTTCCTGTAACTGTACAGGTCATAGGGACAGATTCTGTAACCTCAGGATGTCTTGTCAGCCATGTGGTCTAGGGTTATTCACATATAGAAGAAAAATTATGTGATAAGGATTTTTAGAAATATCTTCATTTTCCTCTCTATTCCTCACTCCCAGTATTTATTTTAAATCTGAACAAATTAAAAATAGAGAACTGGCCTTTGTGTCCAGCCATATACATTACACAGCAGCAATTTACTCCTGTTGAAATTTGGAAATAAATGAAATTCTAGTTTAATCTTAAAGACCAAGAAAAAAGTCAGGCTAATGGGCCCATTAGAGATGTTGACTTATTTTACCTCTTAGATTTTTCTGGATTTTTGATGGCTGATAAGAAGTATGTTGGGGAAGAAGTAAGCACAATTGGCCTACTACCCTGAGAGAAAAGAAAAGCATTTAATTGTTAAATTGTTTATTCCAAAAGGACACATTATAAGCTTCTTAAGGTTACCACCTGTGGGTGAGGGATGCTCAAGATAAAATGTGTAATTATGCAGTTTCCTAAATCTGCTCTTCAATGACTGGTTTCTCAATTAGTGAAGTTCAGTCAAGCATTTTCAAGAGACAGAGCAGTAATACTTAAGTCATAAAATTTTAAGTGTAGAAATAATGAAAGATTTCTATGTATATTAATTCAATGTCTGTATACATTTCAGAAGTATCTGCATATATTTACATATTCTTTAAAATGAGCCACATATTTTTGCCTATTCTTTACATAGTCCAGGATATGCAAACTAAAAATTTCACCTACTGTCATAAACATATAATATATATCTTTCAATGCTATACTCATCTATATGAAATTTGAGTACTGCTGGTATTTAAAGTGGGGAAATAACAAGCAAATCAGACATCTTATTTCTTTTTGCGGTCTGATCTTAACAATCAGGTCATATTTTGAAAACGAACATACACCAAGTTTTAAATTTTTTTAGTCTTCACAAGGACTTTTAAGTAAGTAATATCCTGCACTTAAGCATGCTCTTTGATTGTGAAGTTTAGATCTTTAACACAATTTATAATGAGTTTGACATCATGCAAACTTCATTTCTAATCTTTAAAGTGAAGATAATTTTTACCACATAGGGTTGATGTAAAAATTGAAAAGGGCTAAAGGTGTAGGGAAAGTGGGAGGGTAGGGGAAAGGGAATAAGGGAAAAGAAAAAAATAAGAGAAAATGAAAAAATTGAAATAAAGTGTTTGTAAATGGGGAGGGGAGGAGGGGGTGAAGGGAAGGCAGGGACAAGGGGAAAAAAATGAGAACGAAGACCTGTCATGTAAAGGTACAAGATCCCAGTAATGAATGCAACTGTACTGTATACCTAGAATGTACCAATAAACTTAATAAAAAGAAAAAAATCTTATATTTATTTAGAAATTAAAACATCTCAGTACGGCTTTGGCATATAGTGAGTTCTGAGTGGTATGAAGACTAGCATTGGAAATAGAAGCACAGTTCAGAAAGTGCCAGTCATTTCCTGTTAGAATATGCAAGGTTTAATACAGACTTGCATCTGGGAAATACAAGCTAACTGGCAAGCAGTATTCATAACTCAGCTGTCCTTGGGTTTTTCCTGTTCAAGTGGAAATGGACAGTTCATTGTCACCTGGCAAAGCATACCTTAAACAAAGCAAAGCAGAAATGGATTTAAAATAAGTAATTAAATACAAAATGAAGTAATTTCCCTTAGTCATTAATCCCCATCTTTTCTTTCAATAATATGCAATTTAGGTTCTTTCCTCCCAAACTTTCCCAAGAATTCATGTGTATAGGCTTGGCTCTGGGAGCACACTTGTACATATACATTTCTATTAGAGGTACATGGGCTTGTGGAAAATGTGTGTGTGTGTGCTCACGTGTGTACTTGTAAAATCAGCCAAGAGAACTAGAGAGAAATAAACAAACTGGCTCCACAAAGAAAGGGAGATACCTATTTTGTTCAACGTGCATGCCTCCTTCAGTGTCTGACACAAATATCACTTAGTAGGAGCTCAACATGTCTTTGTTAGTGAACTCATGAAGATTTATAAATATTTATATAGTGTGTCTGCATATGTGCATGAATATATTAAATTAGCCTCATCTCTCAGAAAATCTGTCATTCAGGATTTTAGTCACCGTATAAGTAGGGAGGAACAGAAGATCTGTGTTACATCTATTTTCAAAAGATCCTTATTTTACTTTTCTAGTAATGAGACTGAAATAGCCATATTTGTTCTGACTAGGGCTTGGAATTAGGCAACACCCACATACAGTCAAAGACAATTTTTTATTAATCTTCTCAGAATTAGGAGTTGTTAGAACATTGAAAAAGCAGTATGAAAACTACCAGATATCAAGAATATTCTTAGCACAGTGCAGATGCTCCAAACCTTAAAAATGCTTAAGTGTGAGTGACAGTTAAGCAGGTTGTAGTCTAATTTGAGCTTCAACTAAGTGTAAATAATCAGAATATATTAATTGGAAGCATTTGCTGGAAGATTTATTCAGTATGACCCTCCTAAATGTGACCTCTTAAGTAAATAAGAAACAAGAACAGTAGCAGTAACTACTTACTAAATGCATATTACATGCCAGCAATCTGCTAGGGATTTCCTACATTCTATTTCATTAAATTGTACAGCAATCCTATGAAGTGACTTTGTGTTTTATATTTTATATAGAGACATTGAGGCTCAGAGAAATCACATAACTTACCAAGGTCACAGAATGTGTAATTTAGATATAGATAGATAGATAGACAGATGGAGAGACAGATAGATAGATAATAGGGACCTCCAACTCTCAGGCTAGGTTTACATTGGGGGACTGAAGAGATATTTTCTCTACTATGTTGAATTTTATAGATTTAAGTCCAGTTGTTTCTGACTTTGAAGCCATTGTGTCTATATTACTCTATTCTAAAATATGACATTTTTTAGGGAAAACCAAGTATTTATTTAAGCTGAGCATTTAAATTACAAAATCACATATTTTCACCTGAAAACAAAATATTCAAGAACATCAAATTGAAGAGTTCTTTGAACAGACTCATTCCAGCCATGTCCTTTCTTTCTTTGGTCATATCCTTGATTTGCCACATTTTTCTACATGCCTATCCTCAGAATTTATCTACATGCACAGTACCTTGTAGAAAAGTAAACAGGCAGAAAAAAAAATGCTTTCAAAGAAGCTAGAAAGATTATAGTCTGAAATCTTCTCTCAGAATGACTTACTATGTAACAAGAGAGAAAGGAAATGGAAAGAGAACAGAAGTTAGTCTGCTTTGGGAAGGACTTCCAGAGGCGTGGGAGAAGAATTTGCCATGGTAACTTCTGCATCATCCTGTAGGGGTGGCAGGAATGCCTCGAGGGGAAAAGAGGACATCTCTTAAAATCCTATCTCTTGTTTACTAAAGCTGGAAATTCCATAAAAGGAAACTTGAATCAATGGGTAGGACACTCTGGGCTCCTCCTAATATGACGTTGATTTTATGATCAGAGACGAAGTTACTTATCTAATAACCCAGTTCACTTTTCATTGCTACCTAGCATTGCTCTAGGTCAAGTTACTTAACATCAGTTTTAGGATAATCCCTGTCTAATGAACAAATTTCCTAAAGCCACAATACCCCGATGTAATTTATTTTTCAAAGAAAGGTATTTCTGAGAATAAAAGAGGAAACCATTCATTACACTAGAACAAAGCCCAAACCCAGAACTAACTCTGACAAATTAGGACAAGTGATAACCCTACATAAAACTGATCTTGATCTCCACTTTCTGAAGATATTTATTGGAAACAAAGACCACTCGATAGGCAGGTACTATTTATTCAGAATTTGCTGAAAAGCACGAGAGTCAGCCGTCATCACTTTGGTTAGGTAGATAGGCAGTATAGTAGAAAAACTTTATAGAAGGGAGAGGGAGATCCTCAGTCTTATTCTGATTGGATATTTTTTTTTTTTTTTAGAGCACGAAACCAGAGACAGGCTAACTGGAAGCAGAGCATTTTATATGAATATTTGTCCTTGTCTTGTTCCGAGTCACTGCCTGAGTCCTAACACTTTGAAGCCAATTGCTGCAGAGAATGTTGGTCAAAGATCTATTGTCATACATGACCTGGCTATGTCCATTTATATATTTAATTGTTCAAATTGAATTGTTTACTTAATATGATATCGCACTGGGGATTTTAAAGAACACTTTATCTGAACTGTCCAAGGTTGTTTCAAAGGTATTTCCATGTTTTAATAAGTAATTATTAAATTTGTATAATTTCTAGGTCATTAAATTGTTTTAAATCATATACATACCTATATGTATATGTCTATATCTTTCATTTATTTTCTTTTGAACACTTGAAATTTTAGCCCGTTTGTTGACAAATGGTCCATCTAACTGTAAATTTGTATGTTTAATTTTATTTTTATAGTATTTCAAGAGATGTAAAATCTCAACATGCAAAGGGTTATATTTATCTACATTTTGAGTTTATCTCTATTTTGGGTAAACAGTTCATTAGGCACATTTTCTTACATAAGATGAAGCATTGCTGCTGATAATTTTGTTGCTTGCACCCTCTGTCTGCATTCCTGTCCCAAATTAGGGATTGTGGGGCTGAGGATATACCTTTAAGCACGTGTGCAGCCCTGAATTCAATCCCCAGTACCAAAACGAGTAGGAATTACAGTTAGTAGGTTGGGGGGAAGGGAGCACGTGCAGATGAGGATAGCTCTAGATTCTTCCATGTGCGTTTTAATGTAGAAAACTGAAGACTTTCATCAATTTTAGTTGTGATCATATTTTAGTTATGTCTAAATTTTTAAATGTGTAAGTGAATTTCTATGTCCTTTATAAGAAAGAAATTTTATCTCCAGGGATATATTAAATGAATTTGACTCTTCAATGTGAAATAGAAGACTTTCAAAGCCTAAAGAGTTTATTAATGACAGCAATCTAAAATCAAAGGAAAACTCTTAGCAAAAGAAATCTGCGTTTAGAATTGATAATGTAATTAAAATGAAAATTTATGACTACATTATTTTCATAGAACTTATAAAATGTGTGTTAGGATTTTTAAAAATTAATTTTATTGTTATGTTTAATGTATACAATATAATGACATTCATTGTTGGAAATTTGTACCTTTACATAATCAGTCTTTGTTCTTATATTTTCCCCATTCCCTTGCCCTCCCTTCAATCCCTCCCTCTCTCCCTCCCTATCTACAAAGACTTTGTTTCAATTATTTTCATTTTCTCATAATAATTCTATTGCTTTCTTTCCTTTCCCCTCCCATTTCCCTTTCTGCTTTGTACCTTTTCTTCCTATTTCACATTATCTATTATACCTTATCTGCACTTTCAGTTTCTCACACTAGAGAAACTATTCAGTATTTACACATGTGTGTCCTGTTTATATCACTTGAGCATATCACGTCAATGTTCATCCATTTAGCTATAAATGTCTCTAATTTCTCATTTTTTATGGACCAGTAGTATTCCAAGATCTTTATCAAGAAAAAAAAATGAATAATTGGAACAAAAAACAGACATGAAGATCAATGGAACAGAATAGAGGATGCAAAAACAACCAAAAGCGCATTCAAATATTTGATCTTCGACAAAGGGGCCAAAACACACACTGGAGAAATGTATCTTTAATAAAAGATCTTGGGAAAACTAGCTCTCCACATGCAGTGGACTGAAACTAGACTCATATATCTCACCATGTTTAAACTAAGATAAAAAATGGATCAAAGAACTAAATATTAAATCAGAAACACTTTACCTTCTGGAAGAAAAAATAGGTCAGTGGTGGTGAACCTACAGCAATGAGTGGCATAGTAGGCTGTTTGTATCACTGAAAGCTCTGAAAGGTTTGCCATTGTTGAAATAAGTAAAACTCTTTAAAATCATAGGCATAAGCAAGGACTTTCTGGACAGAATTTCAGTTGCACAGGAAATAGTTCCAAGAATCAACACAAAGGATCATATCAAATTAAAAAAATTCTGCACAGCAAAAGCAACAACAACAGAGTGAACAGACAACCTACAGAATGAGAAAAAAAGTTTGCCAGTGATTCCTCACAGGACTCATATCTAGAATATATAAAACAAAATTACACCCTCCAAAATTAAAGACCCAATCAAAAAATAAGTGAGAAAAATGAATAGACAGTTCACAGAAGTACAAATGGTCTATAAATACATGAAGAAATGTTCAATATCACTGGTCATTACAGAAATGCAAAGTAAGACCACACTGAGATTCCATCTTAACCCAGAAAGAGTGGCCATCATCAAGAAACAAAATAATTACAAATACTGGAGAGGATGAAAAGAAAAAGGAGCCTTTCTGTATCTATAGAATGTAAACTAGTACAATGACTATAGAAATCAGTATGGAGATTCCTCAAAAAACTAAAACTAGAAACTCCTTTTGACTCAGCTATTCCCCTTCTAGGCATCTTCCTGAAAGAGTTAAAGACATCATATCACAGTGATACATGCATACCCATGTGTATAGCAACACAATTCGTAATAGATCAATCTTGGAAGTGGCCCATATGTTCAACAACAGATGAATGTATAAAGAAATTGTGGTATTTACACACAATGGAGTATTACTCTTCCATAAAGAGAAATAAATTTGAGTCATTTGTGGGGAAAAAGGAGACCATAAATATTAAGTGAAATAAATCAGACACACAAGCTTAAATATCACATGGTTTCTCTTACCTGAGAGAGCCAGACTAGAAACAAAAAGCAAAATAAAAGATAACAGGAAATACATCATTCAGGGCAGGGAGAGGAGGGGAGGGAGATGAAAAAGGAATTAAGATGTGTTATGTACATGTACCAACTTCCCCCAAGGAATGGAAACATTATGTACTGCACTCATGTGCTAATAAACTAAAGTAAAAGAAAAAGAAAATAAAATTCAGGGCAGAGAGGAGGGGAGGGAGATGAAAAAGGAATTAAGATGTGTTATGTACATGTACCAACTTCCCCCAAGGAATGGAAACATTATGTACTGCACTCATGTGCTAATAAACTAAAGTAAAAGAAAAAGAAAATAACAGGGACTAATAATACAGGAGAAATATAATGATGTAATGCATTAAAAGGAAAAAGAAATATGAGTAATAGCTGACATTTGATTGATTTATGTTGGATATCTATGAAACAGAAACCATGGAGACTAATAAAATTAGGCTATATTTCTATTCATGAGAAGGTTATGGGTTCTAGGATAAGATATGCTTTGAGTCCATAACTTTGTATAAGTTATTTAATTTCTCTGAGCCTCAGTAACTGGTGGTTAGAGATCATAATACAAACCTCAAATGACCATTAAGGAAAACACAATGTTTCCTGCTGCCTTTTCTAGGACCTGAACCCAGTATATGGAGTCAGGAGACCTGGATTCTAAAATTTTGTGACTTAAGACAATTAATTGCCTGTTTTTAGGTCAGAGATATCTCATCTATAAAATAAAAGAAGTTTAGCAGATGCTCTCAAATACCTCTCCTATCCATAAATTTCTCTATTTCCAGAACAGATTAAGACTAGTCATATATTTTTAACATGACATAATACTACTGATATTCATATCTAACTTTTGTTAATATCAATTTAAAAGTCTTACCAAACAAATTTCAAGTCTTTTCCTTGATCTAACAAAACTCCTGTTCCTAATATATTTTGGTCAAACTAATCTACCTGCCAAATCTACCAAAATCCCATAAACTGTTCACCTGTCACTTTTGCTCACAGTTTTCCCACCTTTCCTCATGTCTTCTCCTGGATTTTTAGTTCTTAAAATTTTAAGAATCCTCCCGAGGTACCTGATCTGTTAATTCTTCTGTGATTCCTTTCTTTAATCAACTACATCCTACTCTGGATTCTCTTCCATAAGTATCTAATGGAAAGAATACAAGTTTTGAAGTAAGGGAGAGTTTAGTTTGAATTCAATTTCTTTTTGTTTCTATATGACCTAACAATTTATTTAGCTTCCATGGTGTGATGAAATTTACCTAATGGGATTGAGTGTGTGTGTGTTTGTGCATGTGTGCATTTGTGCAGATTTTATAAGTTAATGTGTGGAAAATCTAGAATATAGTAAGTGCTCATTGAGAACTTGATCATGATAGAGCCTGTTCTTACTTGTTTCCTTACAGTCATCTAGTTATTTTAAAAATTGATTTGAAAACTGGTGAAAAGAGTTATTCTTTGTAGCCAAGCAAATCTTTACAATCCCTTTACAACACTGATTCATTTCTGCACCAATTTCTTACTTTTAACCTCAAAAATTATTCTTGTAGAAAAATTAGCAAATCTGGAAACTAAAAAAAAAAAAATTAAGTTACCTTAATCCTATACTTTTTTTGTTTTGATACCAGGGATCAGACTTGGGTCCTTGTGCTTTCAAGGCAGGCAGGGGCACAACTGAGCTAAATCCCTGGCCCTTAATCCAATACTTTTAAAGACAACCACTGTTGGTATGTTGTTAGATAATTTTTGAATATACATGTGTATACATGTATAAAATATGTATATAGAAGATAAGTGTAATTTTCCAGAGTTTCTATTATATTGCACATATAAAATATAACTTTCCTTTCAGATATTTTCATTTCAGATATATTTTAAATATTCATATTTCATTAATTTGACTAATGATAAAAATTCACGTAATTAAATCTTGAATAATTTATTTTTCAGTAATTCTTGTAAATGAACATTTTAAGAAAAAAGATATAGGGCTTTAAAAGACTTTGTTTCATATTATTACCTCTCATGTAATTGTGCCAATGTCTACTGTTACCTATAATGTCTAGCAGTTATAAAACATATTAGAATTCATAAAAATATTTAATATTTGTGAGATTTATTTCATTGGAATTACTCTTCTTATTTTAAGTATTTTAAAATGGGACCAAATGAAGTCTAAATGTCTTTCTTGTTAAGGAACACTTCTCATTAATAGCAAGGCTAGGTTCACCTCTACAGTATTCTGAATTGATATTCATTTTTTTTCTGTCTAAGAGATAACTTCATTCATTTGTTCACTTGCTCTTTAATACATATTTTGAGAGTCCAGCTAGATAAGAAGTATATTGAGTTGACTACAGTTCCTAATCTCATAAACCTTATATCCTGTCAAGAAAGGCAACCATTTAGAGAATAGATAACAGTTCTAATTTATAATGAGGATGACAAATTTAAGAAAAAAGTGCAACAAGCACATATGGCCATGACCTCCGGACAAGTCAGTTATGGTTTACTCTAACATAGGCCATCTGACTTGAAACAGGATAACTAAATATGCTTCAGCTAGACATGAGTCTTGTGGGATATGGGTAGAAAAGAAATCCTTCTGGAACATGGACTTTTCACTCTGACTGTTATTGACATTTCATGCTGGATAATTCTTTGTCATGGGGAGCTCTCCAGTGCACTTCAGGAGGTTAAGTAGAAATTCTCTTCTTTGTCCAGGGGATACCAATAACAGCCCCTGTCTCTAAGCTTTGACAATCAAAAGTGTCTCCAGATATTACCAAGTTTCTTTCAGGGGGTAGCGGAATAACCTCTGGTCAAAAGCCGCTATTCCGGACTTATGAAAAAAGCATTTCGGAAGCTCCTGTGCAGAGGAGGGGCATGATATTTTTCTTTCCAGAAATTGAAACATGTTCAATATGGCTGACCATGGAAGATGAAGTGAAATCTGATCCAAACCAAGCAAGGTTCATACCATATAGGACTTTGATGAGTCTGTTAATTATTTCAAATTCTATTTAAATAGTGCTAGGAAGCCAGCACACTTGTAATTGTGAATAATATGATTTAAATTTATGTCTACAGAAAATTGCTATCAATTCTAGTTCAAAATTGGATTTTAAATGGTGAAGAATATATGTGAGTGAAACATTTCAGAGGTTTCTGCAGTGAGACTCTGCATAAGCCCACATAAGAATACAAGTACATGGAAATGGAGAAAACATTAAAAGAAATTATATTAGATGCATGTGAGTCAGGCAGCAAAGTATTGCTTCTCTTTGCCCTGGACAAAAGGTTCATCAAGACCTATGTTCACTCAGTAATAAATGTTATGTGCCAAGCTTTTCTGACACCAATCTTAGTCAACAGGTAATGTAATTATTAACTAAGACCATGCTTATTTTGCTCGACACCAAAGTGGAATCATAGTGAGTGTTGGTGAACCTAGTTGAACTGAATGTCTTGCTTAGAGGGAAGGGTTCAGGACGGTTCCAGCCTCAGCTCTATAACTTTGCAGTCTGTGTGTCCTTGGCCAAAGGGCTGAGTCTTCAAGACCCAGCTTCCTCAACATTAACATGGGAATAGTTCACCTTTAAAGAATCAAAAGGGAGGGCTGGGGATTTAGCTCAGCGGTTCAGTGGACTGCCTTGCAAGCACAAGGCCTCGAGTTCAATCCCTGGTACCTCCCCCAAATCAAAAGGGACAGTATAGGTGTGAGAATTCATTGTAAGTTGTCAGAGTCTTCCTAAACATTAAGAGTAAAACATTGTTTAGATAGGGCGGGGTGGGGTGCTTGAAGGGAGGGCAGGGGAATGGGGAAAAAATAATAACCAAGATAGATTATGTAAAGGTACAAATTCCCAATGATGAATGTCATTATATTGTGTGCCTAAAATATACCAATAAACTTAATTTTAAAACCACACATTGTTTAACTCATGCTTTTACAGGCTTAATTTTTCTTACTAAAAGAGCCTAGAATTGACTGCATTAGTCAACTTTGAACAAATGTGATGATTTTGTTAAAAAATATGCCCCTGCATAGTCATTGCCATTAGTGATCTAGTACTGTATATTATTTCAGTGATATTTAGATCATCATGACCACTACATGTCTCATCCTATTAAGATTTGCATAATGTTATCATGCTGTGCATTGGGTTTATTTTCTACCTTCCATCCTCTATCACAATCACACTGCTGTTCTGTCAATAATTTTCCTTCCTTGCTGTATGCTTTTTTATTTCTGAAAATGACAGATGGAACTGAGAACAGAAATTTTCATGTCTGGAGGTGACTGAGAGGTGGGGGAAGCTATAGTTTCTCAAGTACTCTGCATTGAATTTTCTGAGATTGGCTCTTCCTGCAGTACTGCTGAGTGAGTTACTCCTCTTCACAGATGGAGAAGGGAGAATTCTATCTATTATTTCTTCTGAGCACCTCTGCTTTTGTTATTCTTGGAGTCAAATGAGTGGCTTCTACTTAACTATGAATCCTATTGTTTAGGATGGTGTTCTTTCAAAGTGACCAATATTTGACCGTTTGTGTAGATTTGCTAAAATTGCTCTCAAGGTTGCTTTAGTATAAGCAACAGTGCACCATAAGG
>NW_022974549.1:0-32119 GCF_012274545.1 Fukomys damarensis
AATGGTTTTCTATGTTATTGTATAGAAACTACTGAAATAAGGATTCATATGAATATGATTGAATCTGGCTGAAATAGTATTCTAAATCCAGACAATGCTAGTTATTTTTGGAGTATGATTTTATGCAGACAAATGTTATTGTAGGATCAAACCTAAATTACTAGTCTGGAGGTACTTCGTGTATACACTGTTAACACAGGGGCAAGCTGTGTACACTACAGAACCCAGGCTAGCTAAGGTCCTCTACGACTAACACTTCCCCAGCTATATCCGTTACTACCCTCCAGTTCACTCCCCTCACTAGCTAATCTCTTCTTCATTCAAGTTTAGACAGCTCTTGCAGCCTTGATACTTCCAGAAAACTCTGTGATGCTCTCACTTTAAGGACTCTGCTCTGTTTTACCTGACAGTTCTTTCAGGGATTTGCTTAAATCTTGGCTTCTCTAGGATTCAGAATTGACTTCCCTAACTTAATACTGTCCCCTGACCATACATACCTCACATCTTTGCCTTGCCCTATTTTATTTATTTTCCTTTAGCATTTATTACCTTGGGACCTAGTAAGTAAGACATGTATATAGTTTGTTTATTATTTTAGAGTCTGTCTCCTTGGGGGAAATATAAGCTCCATAAGGCTAGGAATTTTGTCTGTTTTATACAACTTAAGCAAAACAAGGCCAAATACCTAGTTGCCTCATGAATATGTATTCATTGAATGAAAGAGTGAAGAAATGACTAAGAAGATGAGGAAAGTTTGTTTATAAGAAAATATGTCCTGAAAGATGAGATTTAGAACTTTAAGTGAGTGAGAAACAAAAAAATGAGCACAGTTATTTGGCATCAGTATCTGTACAAGGTTCTGCCTCTGGTAAACTCTGATCGGCTCTCCACCCTTACGCTTCACAGTTTCTATGAGCTGCAGTGCAGCAATAGGACAATGGCGGACCCAGCTACCCATCCTGATTCATTCATCTACTAACTGGAAATTTCACTCTCTATTTCCTCATTGGTAATAAAAGAGCAAGCATATTTCTATTTTATAGTAATTGACACATAATAGATGCTTCTCTGCTCCCTGAGCAGAGTTGTTTGGAAAACCAGATACTTATACTCCTTAACACAGTTCAGTGGGCTAGGATGAGCTCCATAATGGCAGTGCTGACAAGCAATAGAAGCATGGCTTCTCAGAGAAGAATTAAGAAAGAAGAATTCTTCTCACAGAAGAATTAACAAAGGGTTGACACTTGGGCTGGGTGTGAAGGTTGGAAGAGAATTCTTTAGAGTGCACTTTTGACATTAAGATATCTTCTGGATTCCAGACTAACTGAATGGCTAAGAGTTGTCCTGATTGTGATGTGTGGTGCTGATAAAAATTTCAAAACAAAGGGTTGACACTTGGCCTGGGTGTGAAGGTTGGAAGAGAATTCTTTAGAGTGCACTTTTGACATTAAGATATCTTCTGGATTCCAGACTAACTGAAGGACTAAAGAGTTGTCCTGATTTTGATGTGTGGTGCTGATAAAAATTTCATCTCTACTGCACATGAAATGGAAACGGAAATGCTTGGTAAACCATCAAAACATACACTAGCGATGCAATAAGCCAGAGTGGTCTACACACAAGATAAACACAATGAGTACCATAATGATTTGAACCAGCAACGCCAAAAAATGCCAAAGCACTGATTTTTGAGTTAATAATTTTTTAATGTTTAGAGAATTGGTCAACATCTTGAAAAGAATTATTCATGATAAAGAGATAACTCTGGATTATCAAGTGATGGCAGACCAATCAATTACTAAGTAAGCTCAATGAAAAGAGCTGGTTGTCCTCAGTCAAACACACTGACCCTAACACTGTCTATTGTGCCATATTTAGCTAAACATTCCTATGTGTACACTGGTTATATTCAAAGATGACATAGAAAAACATAAATAATCTAGCCACAGAAGGAAATAAAATCAGGAGATATTTCAGGGCTCTAGCAAAGGAAAAAGAAGCATGTAAAATTAAAACACTTAATTCTATAAGTAATTAAAAGTGATCTGTTTAACAAGATGGGCTGTGCACACAGAATTTCAGGATTATACCTATTGTGCAAAGCTGGGCTCATCATTCCATATTTCTGGCATATTCCTAAATTTCAGTTCTTCGTGGGAACAGAGAATTTGGGCACAAGTATGGGAATGTCTGAATCTTCTTAAAGTCTTTAATTGTGCCTTTTTAATACAAAGCTTTTGCCTCATGCTATTAAAAAAAAGTTATCCCTATGAGCAGATCATAGTTCACTCCCTCCCACTTTTGCCTGCCTACACTGAGGGAGAAGTGTTGCTGACAGGTGGGGGTTGTAGCAGAAGTCTTGGCAGGAGAGACTGATACTGTGCTTGAGAAGCTCACAGTACAAAGCGAAATGCTTAAAAATGTAAAGTGAAAACAACTCTGAGACTCTACCTCACCCCACAAAGAATGGCTGCCATTAAGAAATCACACAATAACAAATGTTGGTGGGGTTGTGGGGAGAAAGGAACCCTTCTCCATTGTTGGTGGGAGTGCAGACTGGTGCAACCACTATGGAAATCAATATGGAGATACCTCAAAGAGCTGGGGCTAGAGGTTCCATTTGACCCAGCCATCCCTCTGCTGGGTATCTTTCCAAAAGAACTAAAAGAATCATACCACAGTGATATATGCGCACCAATGTTTATAGTGGAACAGTTTGTAATAGCTAAAACTTGGAAACAGCCCATTTGACCATCTGTTGGAAACTGGATAAAAAAGATGTGGTTTTTCTATAAAATGGAATACTACTCAGCCGAGAAATTAGAGTTATTCGTAGTAAAATGGATACATATTCAGGATATACTCCTAAGTGAAATAAATAAGTCACACATGTGTAAATACTGAATAGTCTCTCTGATGTGAAAAACTATAATAGTATACAAGATCCTAATGGGATAATTAAAAGTGTGAAATAGGAAGAAAAGGGCTAAAGGTGTAGGGAAAGTGGGAAGGGTAGGGGAAAGGGAACAAGGGAAAAGAAAAAATATGAGAAAATGGAAATAAAGTGTTTGTAAATGGGGAGGAGGGGAGAGGGTGAAGGGAGGGCAGGGACAAGGGGAAAAAATGAGAACCGAGACCTGTCTTGTGAAGGCACAGGATCCCAGTAGTGAATGTAACTGTATTGTTTACCTAGATTGTACCAATAAACTCAACAAAAAATGTAAAGTGACTACAGTTTACAAGTACATTCATTGTGGGTATAAAGAACTAAGCTCCGTGATATAACCATTTAATAACTTGGTACAACTCAATCATATGTGACTACCCATACGTAGGCATTCTGGATTTTCTCTAAAAAATTAAGCATTATTAGGCAGACTTATTCTGTCAGAGCTTATTTGGGATCTGCTAGGTAAGGTGTTTAATGCTTTATAGAAATCACTATTGGTGTTTTGCACATTCTGTGTATATGTTTTTATTGAAAGAAACACAGAGTTTATCTTGAACACTGGTTGGTCTTGTATTAGAAAACTCCCACCCACGTAGAAAATGTAATGTCTTAATGAGCATATATGTCAGAAAGCAAAAACAGCAACAAAAAAAAATCTTTCCATGTGGATTTGGTCTATACCGATAAGAGACTATTTGACATCTCTTTTCATTTAGAAAGAAAACCCTGCTTAAAAGGAATACTAAAAATGCACATTTTATTTTCATTGGAGAGAATAATTAATCTCATTGGGAACCACAGATATGGTTAATGCAAAGTCAGTTTATTTTTGTATTATCTGGATTCTCTCTGGATTCAAAAGACAAAGTTCCAAGTTGAAAAAAATGGTTCTCTTCAAAATCTCTACTGCTTCATCTAAGCATCCCCAATTCTGCTTGAAGAATCTTTCATGGATCATCCAATTAGCTACTACAGCCATTGCCACAAACTTCTCCTACTATGTATTTCATGATGACCACACATACTTTTAATACATCACTTTAGCACCTACTAATTTCCCTTTGCTCAAAGGAATAAGCTTTTCTATACCTAAATCTTTCCTTCCATGATCACGGTTCTGTCCTGACCTGCAAAGATATTTTTTGAGCTTGCAGAGGTTGCTTATGACAAGCAGAGAAGTTTGTAAAGAGTGATTCATAGTTACCAACTCCATTTCTTCATTGCAAACTCTATGTAATCTCGTTCACCTGGCTCCATCTATTCCCCTGGCATCTATAAGGGTTGAATTGTTCCCTCAAAAGATATGCTGAAGTTCTAGCCCCTGGCAACTGCGAGTGTCACCTTATTTGGAATCAACATTTTTTTCAGAACTTCACAGGAAATCATATTGCACGGAGGTGGGCCCTAAGCCAGTGACTAGTGTCTTCATAAGAAGAGGAAATTTAGAGACAGAAACACAGAGAAGAATGAATGTGAGACAGAAGCAGATATCGAAGGGATAGAGCTAAGAGCTTCAGTTTCTGACATCTTCAAGCCATGGAATGCCAAGAACTACCAGTAGTCCCAAATATCTAGGAGAAAGGCATGAAACAGATTGTTCCTGACAGCTCTTTAGAAGGAAACAACTTGGCTGACACCTTGATCTCAGAGCTCTGGCCTCCAGAACTGTGAGACAATAAATTTCTGTGCCCAATTTGTGCCTTGTTATGATAGCTCTAGGGAATGAATACAGCATCATGGTTGCATTTATATGGACCTCTTTCTTTCTAGTGAAAGCCATACAATTCACAGGCATATAAATTTTAATGTCACCTGCTCCTAAATGGAGGGGACTGAGTAAACTGAACCAGCTCCACCTGGCACCAAGCTCTGCCAACCACCCAAAATTTTCCTCAAAAATTTTGAAAAGTTTGAACATTGCTTTGCTTCCGTGCATCACATTGAACATTATATTTACATCCCACCATTTATAAGATTAAGCTGACTTGTTTCTATTTTTATTTCTCTTACTACCACTCTGTTTACTTTGCTGACTTGTTTCCTTCTTAATTCTCTAAGGCCCCTACAGGTTTTCAGGAAAGATCTTCAGGCCAGCCGAATTTGCACTATCTGGGGTCATGCTAGAAATTAAATTTTGGGATCCATGACAGATACTCACATCAGAAAATCTGAAGATGTAGATGAAATCTGACACTTTGAGAAAACAGCATAATTATTTCCCACAGAATACTTCATTATTCTCTTTGTAACATCCTTTCTGTAGAGAATCCATTTCCATAGTTCCAATTACCTCAGCTGTTTGACCAGTGCCCCAATTTCCTAATCCTTTCTTAGGTTTGATTTGTCACTTTCAGCTCACAAAAGCTGGAAAGAATGCACTCATAACTTCTCTTCAAAACTGGCTTCCTTTCCTGGCTTCTGCGCTTTTAAATTATATTAATATTTCAGATTAAATGGAAGTTTTTCCTGTATGGTATTACACCTTTTCATCACTCTATCCCAGAACCTAGCAGGATAACCACTGAAAAGATGTTGCACAACATGTATGTAATTCTTGTTATGTTTTATCAGCAGCCTCAGGATAAATGTAAATACAAATGTATTGCTTCTCTTCACTGTAGCCTCCCTAAACTATCTAGTCATGAACATTTTATTTCTTTGATTTTGGTCTCGCTATATAGTTGAGGCTGGCCTTGAATTCCCTATGTGTCCAGGCTGGCCTAGAACTCACAGCTTCCCTCTTGCCTCAGCCTCCCAATCACTGGGATTGTAGGCACACACCCACACACATCACAGGCTGCCCTGTAATGATGCACACTTTATTACAGAAGCTGTGTGAGCATAGTTCTTAGTTCCACTCTTTCCTGTGATGGCTTAATGTCATTGTACTTTCCCCCTATGTCTGAAATGCCTTCATCACTTTAATTTCCAGTCCCATAAGTACCACTCTAGTCTGTGAAAATTTTAATCAATAATAGTTCACTTGTAAGTGAAACTGTGGTAGAATTAGTAGTTTTCTGTATCACATATTTCTACCTAAAAAAAAAACTAGTACCAGAAACATTTATACATATCTGTTCATATGCCAACTACTAGCCTACAAAAATGTGGTTATATTAATGGATTAGATATCTAGGTTCCTGTTCTAATGCAATTTATTTTCTGGTGGATAGAAGACAAGACAAATAGGCAAAAAGATGCAGACTGACAAGTGCTTATAAAACGTGGCTAGGGGACTGCATGAGAGAGGACTCCTGCCTTGGGGTGGAGGTGGATGGTGGTGCCAGAGAAGGTTAACTGAAGGTCATGAGAAACAGTCAGTCTGAGACCTGGAAGATGCAAATGAACCAGGAAAAGAAGGGAGTGTGGAAAGTACATCCCTGCAGAAAGAAATGAATATTCAAGACCCCAGAGTTGAGAGATAACATTATTTAATGGTGCAACTGAAAATACTGCAGGGGAAAGCAACCATTAGTTTTAGGTAGAATGAATGCTCCAGGAGAGGAAAAGAATCTTGTTTATTGTATTCACCAGGATACTTATCTCCAATACTTTATTTAATAAATGAATGAATGGATACAGAGGTCATTTCCTTTATTGAATTAGAGGGGAAGAAAGTATGGTAGAGATTAACACTAAGGTTATAGACTTAATGATAAGACACTAAAGAGGTTCTCATCTTCTTTCTGACAACAAGAAAGGATGGTAATTAAACAAGAATGAGGGAGAGAGTGAAGTCAAAAATTTGAATAAAGTAAAGGAGTTATGAAGTAGTTGTGAGGAAAAGTGAAAGTTGCAATTGACTAGACAAATATATAACATTTACAAAAATCCCTGTACTTTTAGAGTTTGAAGTCTATGGATTAATGTTTTTTTTTGTTTTTCTTTCAGCAATTCTCAACAGTCTAAGCACAATCACAGAAAATACAGGTATGTGAATTGAATTACCTTACAAATTAACCTTTTATGTGCACTGATCTTCTCTGCTAGTAAACTGCACAATCCTAGAAAGTAGGAGTCGAATAAAATAGACCATGTTGAATACAGTGCTGGTATATATTAATTGTTCAATAGTATCTGCAAAATGAATTGACAGAATTTTTAAAGGGCCAAATGGTCCTTGTCATACATATACTTTTAAATGTCAAGCATTTTATATTAACAAATACATGTAACTTCAGTTTATTTCTTTAGTTCGAAGATAAAAATATTTCATGTTGATCATTTTTAATGTGTTATCCACTGTGTTGAGAGCTGGAGAATTAACTAAAAGTATGCCAGTGACTTCTTTAAAGGAACAATAGAAGTAACACATAACAGACATATTTGTTATAACTCAAGGGATTATCAACACTGACATTGCTTTTGTCCCTAAAAATAAAATATCCTAATTGGACCACATGATTACTGCTCATGGGAATATGTGATAGACCTGTGATTAAATGTTTTGCCACTTGTGTTTAGTATATTTTATTATACATGAAATGATACATAAAATGGAGTAGCCTCTAGGCTTCCAGCAATGAAGTGCAACTTAAGTTATAGGAAGTGCTGCCATCATTACATTTGTTTAGGTTTTATATTTCATTTATTTTATTTTTTGTTTTTTCAGGGTCAGGGATGGAACTGAGGATCTTGAACTTGCGAGACAGGCATGGCATCACTCAGCTAAATCCCTCTTATTTGTCTAAGTTTTACAGGTGAATTCTTGCTGCTAGTAAAAACCAAAGTCATTATCTCTGATGTATGGATACTGTCCAGATTGTCTTGGTGGTATCCGGATTGCAACACACAAAATCATACAAATATTATAGATAATTTAAAAGATATAAACATCATCTCACATGGTGAAGTTTGGTGGGGATTTCCCAGCTGGAAAGGTTCTTTCTGGGGGAAAACAGTCTGAAACTCTTGAATTGTAAATGGGTGGATCTTCATAAATTTCTAAACATGGAGAACTTTATGCAGTAACACTTTCTTTGCGAAGTCCACTCCTTAAAGTTAAATGTACTCACCACTATATGGCATTAACAGGAATCTGTATAAACACAATCTGTTGAGAGTCTAACTAAATTCCTAAATTCACTTATATCCTATCAAATCATAATTTGGCACATAGAAAAATTTTGAATGTGTATTTTCAAGAAATTATTGACTTCATTATCTCACTCGATTATTCTTTTTAAAAGTTAATTTTATTGGTACATTTTAAGTATACATTGTAATGATATTCATCATTGGGAATTTGCACCTTTACATAATCTATCTTGGTTCTTTTTTCCCCATTCCCCTGCCCTCCCTTCAAATCCTCCACCACTTCCTATTTACAAAGACTTTACTTGAACTATTCTTTTGGGGCTCTTTATAAAAGAGATAATTGGAAATTCTAGATTCAGCATGCATTCTAGGACAGAGAGTGTAATATAATTAAAAATAATCTGAGTACCTTTTTTTTTTGAACAAGTACATCTTGCTCACTATGTGACAATGAATGATTTACTCATTGTGGCTCAGATTTATGAAGTGGCTAAACAATACTTCTAGTATTTATTGTATTATTTCAACCAAACCAAAATGTTTGAAACTACTAAGTAGCACAGGTGTTCTTATGATGTGTGATAAGTGTTATCAATTTCAATTACTCAGTAATTGAACTAAGGTACTCTTGCTTTGCCATAAAACCTGCTTCATTGTGACTGAAGATTTCTTATGTGAAATCTTTTAATCTTCATAAAAATCTGTTTTATTGTATCTTGCATATCCACGTAAATAAAGCTTGTAACATGTACCTTTGGATTTGATCTTATACTTTCACTGAAATTAGTTTATTTTTCGCAAAACTCCTATTATATAATGGAATATCTTAAATCATTAATTAAAAGATATTATATTTTACACAATAAAGTAATAAATGGATTTTAGAACAAGTCACTTACTCTCAATAGGTCTATTCCTTAAAATGTAAGATGTATAAAATTATATCCGACATCTCCACTGTATGATATGGTGGAAAGATTACTGGTGCAAACGTTGGTTCTATCAGCTAAAAGCTGTATGACCTTATCATAACTTTTAAGCTTCTCTGAGCATTGGTTTTTATCAGGAGGGGATATCAAGGAGACTAAAATTTACCTCATCATATCACAGTGAGAATAAATTATGATAATGTATGAGAAAACACCACAATGTATAAGTACCAATTCATGCATCCATTCCCTTTGCCATTTTTTCAAGACTGAAATGAAATTGAAATGTGATAATTCTTCACAACTGCAAATCACATTTATATAAACATTAGGTATTAATAAGAGATAAAAATACTTGAATAGAAAATGAGTTAACATACATAAAACTGTGTCTGATTACTTACTTAATGTATCACCTTACACTGTCATTTACATAATGTATCATCTTGTATTTTATTTTCAAAATGCTCTGGAAATAAAGTCATTTATTATCACAATGGAATTTTCTCTGTAAAATATATAATATGAATTATATATCTGGGTTTCAACTCCTCAGTCTTTTATAGTCTTTGTGAAGCTCTTCTGGTTACTCTATATCTTCTTACCTAAGTTATGACTTTTATAACCTATTAAGAGAATCTATCAGGGTTCTATATGTATATATGTATATAAAATAAAAATTTAATTAATGTCTCTATATTTAGAGCTATAACAGAGTTTGCAGTACAACTCCAATGTACAGAAACTATGAGTATAGCTCAATGACCGACAACATTAGCTTATGTGACTTGGAGATGTAATTTTGTGATGTGAACCTCTTCAGATAGCTGTTGCAGAAGGAAATTTAATGAGGATTTGGTGTCATCACTGCTTCAAAACATTCCTTGCTTGCCAAAGGATTATCAAATTCTTTTATACGCCTAGTGAAGATGACTAGAGAAACAGATACACAATAATACCTGTGATACAACAGGGAGTGAGCAATGCTCATGCTTTCTGAGTGAAGAAACAAAAAAGAAAATGAAAAAAAAGCTCTGAAGTGAAATTAGTTGAACTAAAAATATTACAAAAATAAATTTGATACGCTGGTAGTGATAAACAAGAAGTAATATAGAAAATCCACTCAAATAAGAGGTCCTAAAATGACCCAGTTATTATTAAGGTGGATGGTTCTCTTTTGTGCAGTTGCATCTAGTTCACCTGTAGAGTAGAAACCAAGCTACCTCTCTGCTTTATGCTCTGTGCCTACAAAAAAATGATACTCTCAAATGTTTGTTGACTGATGGAAAGAGTGAACAAACAAAAACAATGGCAGAACTGCTGTTATTAATTTATCGAACAAGTTACTTAAAGGATTTTCAGTTCTTATAGCACTTAACAAGTCTTTTACATTTCTCTTCATGTTAATAGGATATGTAATATGCCACTTTGATCCCATTCCAGGGATTTTGAGTTAGTAAATATGTCTAGAAGATTGCAAATTTGCATAATAGAGATTGTATAGTTTTATTTCAGCCTCTTCTTCTACATTTGCCATTATAATTTAGAATTTAAGGGGAAGTAACAATACCAAGCATATGAGAAATGATTCTAGAGGTAAAAGTGTAGAAGGATATCAACAAAAATGCTAACTGAAGGCCTAACTCTCATTTGCCAAAATGAGCCTATTAGGCACTTCTTATTCTATTGTTTTATAGTGTAATTTTCTCTCAAGTCTTCAATTTGGGGGTTATATAACCTGAAAGGCTACTTTAGCAAGGAAAAGCTAAGCGATTACCTTTAAAAGAATTTCCTGATTTCTACAAGGGTCTTTAGAGAGCACTTAGGGTGGAGGGTAGGTGGCCAAGTGACACAGGGCAGAGTTTTCAAAGTTTATTCCATTTAGAAAAGGAATATTAAATGTGGTAAAAATATTTTGATGAACAATATCAATAGCGGTATTTAATACTTACTGTATCCAAGCACAAATGTAAGCATATACCTTATTTAACCTTATTTAAAAAACCCAATGAGGCAGGTCTTATAATGTTTCTAAAATAGGAATACAAAGTTGACAGAGGTTAAGTAATTTTCTCTGGGTCAGGGATTTAATGACCAGTGGATCAAGATGTGAACCCAAAATTGTCTATCAGCAGAGTTTTTGCTTCTAACTACTGTTTTATTTTGTCTCCTGCTATTTTTGTCTCCCTGTTTGAAAACACTACAAGTAGCCACTGGTCTTAGCAATAATATTTTTAAAAGTTTTCTTTAAATCATCCAGAAAAAAAGTTACAAGAAAGATATTAAACTATTAATCTTTCTTACACTGGATGTCAGCTAGAATTCATCTTAATAACATACTTTATTACATTTTAGATGTATTTAAAGGCTTTAGGCAATGATATCAGTGATTATGACTAATGACATTTATTTTGAATGATAAAACAGAGGATCGTGTATTTTAATAAGAATAAAATTTGATGTGCTTGTAAAAGCCATGGCTCCTTAAAAATTATTTCAAATGAAGTATGTCAGTGCAAATTTTGAAAGCTTCCCATTAGTTTTACTATTTGACACCAATGGCAAAATAAGAGCAATCAAAATATTTATTTGTACAGTGTGAACATGTGAAACTTGTTATTATAAAATTTTACGCTTTCTTTGAACTTAGATGGTGCTTGTTGAAATTCTGATTCAATTAATTTTAATATGTAAACTGGATATCCTGAATTACTGGGTTTTCACACTCAAGCAAGTTAGAAAGCATCTTTAATTTCTGAGTAATTCTTATTCTGTATTTCAAATCATTCCAAATCACAAAGTGATGTAATCTTTTTGCTTCTGTCTTGTGATTTACATTCTTGCAATTCTATTTACTTGGAGAAGCATGAATAACCTTTTGGACACTGCAACAGCTAAGGAATTAAACAAGATCAGTGAATTTAAAACTGTTCCATGATTCTGATAATAGTCTTTCTTCTAAGCACTTAGAGAATATAGTAAGGGAGTTAAGTAAAAGCTTTATCTTTTCCTGTTAAAGCTTAGATTTTGAAAAGATTCATTCCTATCAGGTAGTGTTTTCAGTCACTTACAACAGTTAAAGTTTAGGTTAATTTATAGTGCTAGGTTAAGGCTCTGCATCTAAGAATAAAAATGATTTGAATCTATAATTTGGAGACAGAGAAAGACTTAGTCCTTCAGGGATAATGTTGTATATTAGGAGATGAGACAGTAATGTGGACAAATACGATATTTTGACTGTTCTGTGAATGTACAAGATAGCTATTAAAACCACAGCATTGACAAATATAGTCACCTGTTAGAGCTAAAGTTTCTGGCCACTAAAGAAAGAAGTGTGGGTCCATAGCACACGTTTTAATGAAAAAAAAAAAACCCCAAGATATATTTTTGTAGAATGCTACGATTAATTGGATTTTTGAAGAGTAATTTGTTGAATGAGGCTTCTCCCTTATCCTAATTGAAATCCAAGAGCAGAACATTGCCCACAAGAATTATAAATATAGAAAACAACAAAACAAATGTCCCATCTTTTAAATGGACATTTAACTTTCCTTTTAGGACTAATAAAACCTGCTTAATAACTTTTGAAGATAATCAGGTTGCACCTAAAAAGAAAGAATTTCCTTAATATAGAAGTATCTGTCATAAAGCAAATACATTATTGTTTTTCTGGTCTCAAGCCATGTGTAAGTGTCCTTATATTTTCCAGCTCGTTTTGAAACAGTTGCAAAATGGTAGAAACACAGACCCTGTTCTATGGCAAGAAATGCATAGTACAGGAGAAAAAGAGTCAAACTACCCTGGGTTCCTGTTTACTCAAATAGCCTCTGAAAAACTTGATGAGGCTTCCAGTGTCACTGATCTTGACTACTGACAGATTACTTTGATAGTAGTGTTCTGTGATATTTACATGTAGATTTCCTACTGAAAACTCCAGAATACAGTTGGAAAAGGCAGTTGGGATTCTTTCCAGACTACCAAAAAGACTATTTGTTGTTCGTCTCAATTTTACTGTCAAAATTTTCAGGATATCAAACAGGACTTGTGATTTCAGTTTGAAGGGGAGAAAAGTAAATTTAAAATTACTCTCAGTAAAGCAGTACATATGAATGAACAGTAAGAAAGAAAGGTTAGTTTGAAAATTTAAATGGAAAAGTTGAGTGTTTTATTTTGGCCCTGGACCTATATGATCAAATAGTTTTATCACTGAAAGAGACCTTGGAGTTTATCTAATCCAACCCAATCTAATATGTGGTGTTCACAAATATATCATTTACAATAGCCTTATTTGGGTACTTTGTAGCCATGGTGGAACCATTAAAAACTTCCTTTTATTCTATGTTAATCAAATAGCTATGATGTTATAACTTCTACCACTGGTTCCACATCTGTCTTCTGAAGGAAAAGAGAGCAAGTTGGCTCACAGGTCCACATGAATGATGACCTTTCAAATACACAGAACAACTGACTGAGATAAGACCCCCCCGGACCATCTGTTCTGCCTCAGCATTCATAGATCCTGAAAAATGAAGTAACGCCTCAGTCACAAAGTTATTTAGTTGCAGTATCTGAAGTAAAAGCAGAGGTTTCAAAGTCAACAATCACAATTCTTTTACCTATTTTTCCCTAACTTAAGTAAATTTAGATTCTTCTATTTTTTTACCATGGTACAGTAAGTACATGGTCTCAGGACTTCTGATTATCTCGATACCTAGTACATACTGGGGGATAGGAACTAACTTTACAAAGAAGACAAATACTTAATAAGGATGGTCCTTAGGATGGAAGATAATGGAACAATTAATGATAACACAAGGGGACTAGTATTTTGCATAAGGAATATGTCTAAATTTCTATGGAAATGTGGATATGAGACTGAAGATTATTAGAGTCCTGACATCTCAGTTAATAGAAAATAGCAGTAATGGTTGTAGTAGGAATTTCCTTACTGTAGTTAAGAATTTGTTGAATTAACCAAAATGTATCATTCAGTGTATGATAAATGTTTAGGGCAAGAATGCTATTCTGGAGACTGTCTTATAGTGCGCCTCAAACAAGTGGAATTGCACACTTACCAAGTGTATTGGCACGGATATCCAGGATGGCTGTAGATGTACCAATATTTTAATCTCATCCATTTATTGCTCCTTTACTTGTCAATTATGTCACTTGTTGCTATAGATTATTTGATGAATTGTTATATGACATGAGAAAATTCTAATCTAAAAGTTATTTATCTAAAATGTAAGAGGAAATGCTTTGAAAAGACTTGTTAAAACACTGTTTTAAAAAGTACTTCAAGTTAGTATGGGCAAAAGAGAATAAAAACAGACAAAAATTCAAAAATCTAGAAGTAATGTGGTTTGTTTTGAAGAAAAAAATACAGTTCAATATACATTTTTGCTTTAAATGAAAATAAAATGCTTAAAGAATCTATTTATGCTGGGTGAAGTGGCACATGCCTGTAGTGCCAGCTTTGCAGGAGGTTGTGGTGGAAAAATTGCAAGTACAAGGCCAACTCAGGAAACATAGCAAGATCTTATCTCAAGAAAAGAAATGAAAAAAAGGGAAACCAAACCAAACAAAAATATCTTTTCAATAACTGAACAGTATTTTTCAATGAAATTTTACTATTATAAAAATGACTACTGTTCTCTTCTATTATTTTATTATAAAATTTTGTTTTTTCACAAAATAAAAAAAAACCACATCATGTACCAAGTACAATTCTGAGAGTTTTGCATGCATAATTTTATGTAATCTTTATACCAAGTGTTAACAATTTAGAAGATCTGAACATGTTTAATAATACATTCACATTACTAGAGTTGATAAGTGGGGATGATGGAATTCCAATTAATTCCTGCAAAATGCACAATTAGAGAATACAAGTTCTCTTTACCAATGTAAAATTAATAATATTGTCTGAATAGGTGGATGTCTTTTCACTATAAACCTATACAACCTTCTTTATCTTGAATTCAGTTTGAGGTGAGAAAGGTCAATATCTTCACTGCCTGTTATCTTTACCCTCAAGAATGTTACCTCCCATTCTGGAAGTTTCCCTTCCTCTGATTGTCTTTTAGAATATATAAGTTTTCAATTGGTAATAATCACGCCTCAGATAAATCTCATTGGCTATGATACTGCCACTGCGCAAAGCTAGAATATATAAGTTTTCAAGTGTAAATATCCATTAATTTTTCACAAGAAATTTCCTCCAACTATGTCATTTTACATGAATTTCCTTTTATGGAATAACATTCAAGATTGACTTCATCTATTTAATCATTCATCTATCTGTCCAACCATTCAATAAATGTTACTGTCAAGCTATACATTAGGTACTCAATAAATATTACATTGATTTTTTAAAATTAAGAGGCAGAGCTTACTAAGTTTAATTTATTCATGTAACAATTATTCACTAATCACCTAGTATGCAAGCTATGAGAGGCATGTGCCAAGTAGAATCAGAATTTTGTACAGAGCTCTGTTAACACATGTATGTTCTCTTGTCACATCAGACTAAGAAATAGGTAGAATCACTACTCTCATTTTGTTGATGAGGAAACAGAGGCACAAGATGTCAGGTAAAACATTCCCAAGGGCATACACAATGAATGTAGTAGAGTTAGGATTACAAATTAATATCAGTCCAGAGCCTAAAGTCTTAATTATTATTGTATTATGGCCAAGAGTACATTAAGAATAAACACACCAGGTTTTGAGAAAATATAGATATGCACTCTCTGATACATTTTTTTTTTCTACTGGACTGTGAGGAAAGATTAGGAGTTAACCTAGCGTGGGTACTGGGGTAGAGTCCCAGTTAGAAAAATCTCCAGTAGGCACTAAATTTTACTGTATACAAAATTCTGAACAAAAGAAAAAGAGACTATGGCATTTGAAGAAAACATGTCAACTCAACATTGTAGAGAATTATTATTCCACACTGGGAGGATCAGAGAAGATAACAAACCAATGAATTTTGAAGAGGAGCACTTAAAGATGCATAAATAAGCATGGCTTTCTCAAATATTTTTCTATTTGAATAATGCATTGCTTTAATAGAGCATAGTCTGCCTATCAGTTCACAGATGATAATCAAACAAAATGAATAATGAAAAAGTATTAATTCAGAAGGATTTTAAAATCATGTCGTATATAAATTACACTAGTCAAGAATGAAAAGGAATTCTTTACTTTTAGGTTAAATTTTATTTTTCCTTTTTCTAATTATGATTTTGAGGACAAATATTTTGACGCATAGCTTACAAATTCTGCATCTAATAAAGGTGGAGTTTCTAAATCCACGCTTGAATAAACAGGGCTGAGTTGCCAATCTTGTGCAGTTGTTTTAACTTCATGGATCTAACTATCTCTTTTTGAGTAGTATCAATGGGTAATCACCATGTTCTGGTGGTCTAGCATTACACAGAGATTGTTTCTGTCAGAAAGCAATCTTTTTGTTTGTTCTTTTATGTATTGAGGAAAAGATGCCAAATTCATTTAGTCATCCCTACCATCTTAGAGAATGATACTGACAATGAAGTTAACTGTGGTACTAATGATTAAAAGAGCTGAAAATATATTTAGTGCTATATGCCAGTGGTTAATGCTCTAAGTAATAAATTTTATTTATTATCATTCAGTGTTTTAAAAATGTCATTCCATTGACTTCTGGTTCTTATTGCTTCTATTGAGAAGTCAGTGATTATTATCTCATTCTTCTGTTATATAGTGTTATTGTTTCTATCACTACTATTACCTTGGCTTTTTTGCAAATGTTTGTGCATCTTAGTCTATTAACAGTGATTTGTTTTATTTGTTTCTGTGTATCTTGTAGAGAGTTTACTGAATTTCTTGAATTTGGGTATTGGTGTTTTTTATTAAATTTGGGAAAATTTTAGCCAAGATTTTTATTTTATTATTTTTTTCATTATTATTTCTCCTCTTTCCTTTTCATGCTTTAGTTATCCATACATTAAATAGTTTCATTCACATAGGCCAATGAATTTTTGTTTGATTTTTCCCCCTTCTTGTCCCAGTTATTTTTAAATCCACCAGTTCAAAATGTTATTCATACTAAGAATGATGATAATAATATGATAATAATGTGATGATAATAGTATGATGATGATGATGATAATAATAACAATACACATTGCATCTTTAAGGATTACAAGAAAGCTTACTTGTTATCTTGAAAACTGAGTAGGTTATAGGAAGGAACCAATTAGCTATCCTGCCTTTCTTAAATAAATTATGCAACTATAATCAATGAGAATAAGCTCTTCTTTACACAATTATCAGATAACCAAAACCAATAGAACTAGAATATCTCCATTTCTTTTTTCTTTTTTGGCACCAGGAATCGAATTCAGGACCTTGAGCTTGCAAGGCAGGCAGCGGAGTCGCTGAGCTAAATCCCTGGCCCCAATATCTCCATTTCTTATATTCAATACAATAACAAACTTAAAAATGAATATCCATGGCTAACAAACAAAAGTGAAAACTAGTATTAACTGCTTCCTTATACAAGAGAATTTAATCATCTATAGTCTTAGAGATCACACATGAATCTGACTATATGTATCGACCCAGCTTTCAAGTTTTTCTTTGTTTTTTGGAAATACAGAAGATAGAGAGACACACTGAACTACATCATGAGTATGTATCAGAGACATGTAGATCTGGGAAGTCCTACAGGTGTGAGTTCTTCAGCAGATAAGGTATGAGAGAGAGTAGGGGTATATGCACCACAAGACACTTAAAAGACACAGCTTGCTAAGCTTGAAAATGGGCAATACTACAATAATATTTATAGGTATATAAAAATTTAAATGGATGAACAAATACAAGGAAATGTAAGGAAGTGGTTACTGTAAAAGGTCAGATTTATAATGTTACTATAAAAGTTAGTTACTTTTGGAAAGAGAAACTATGATTACAATAAGTGCAAAAATGTCTTCTGATGGCTTGCAAATTTGTATTTTTATTATAAGGAATAGTTACAGAACATTTGTCTTAAAACAATTCGCTAAGCTATATTTACTTTGTGTGGCTTTATGCAACTTATTTTATTTCATAATAAAATGGTAAAACCTAAACACAACATACTGTCAATTGTTCAGTATGTGTTCACATACTTGTAGAAATCATATATAAGTATGAAAAATATATTGCATACCTGGTTTTATTTTACCTTTTAAAGGCTGACTTTAGTTTGATCTGGTTGTATAGAAGAATACAAAAATTCCCTTTAGGCCAATTACATCTTTTTTATTAGAGCAAATTTCTGATGAAGTTTTAATTCTGCAAAAGTAGGTTCCCAAAATGAAATACTTGTGAGAGAGTGAAATAGAGAGGGCAATGTTTCTCTATAAAATCAATGACCAGGGATGTTGACAAGTTTCTCTGATAGGCCTAGTCCTAGGGACAAAAAAATGTAAGGAAGATTTGAGAGACAGGAAGTGCTGTGGGTTGAATTTTGTCCCCCTAAAAGATGTCAAAATCCTAACCTCCAATATCTATGACTGTATTTGGAAACAAGGTCCGAACAGATGATTAAACTAAGATGAAGTTATTAGGGTGAGCCCTCCTCCGATCTTACTGTGTCCTTATAAAAAGAAATACGTACAAGACACAGACAAAAGACAGGGAGAATGCCATGTGAAGATGGAAAAGAGATTCAGGTGATTCATCTCCAAGCCATGGAATGCCAAAGACCATCCACACAAAACTAGAGGCAGCAGAGAGGGATGGGACAGTGTTCCTCCAAGCCCTCAGAAGGAAACATCTCTGCTGCTATGGTGACTCAGACTTCTAGCTCCAGAAAAGCGAGATGATAGATTTGAGTTTTTAAAGCCCTTTTGTGTGGGCTACAGCAGCCCTACAAACTGATACAGGGAAAAAGCCAGCTGGCATAGGGAGTGGCCACTTCTGAGTTAAATAGGAAGGCACAAGGGAAAAGTCCTTGTGGGATAGCTGAGGAAATGTAGTGCCAGAGATTTTCATGACAAAATCTCTAGAAAAACTTGGGAAGTCTTGGACTTTTCAATGTCCTTAACTCCTATAGAAATATTAAAGAAAAGGACAATGCTGGAAGACAGAAAACAATGTAATATCAAGCTTAAAATCTAGGCATATAATGAAGATTATACATGCTATTATTTATGTTCCTAAATATATACATGGGTGACTTAGTTACTTACACTCTGTCACTAGTGCATAATACTTTATACCAGAAACTTAAAGGAGGAGAGATTTATGTTGATTTCCAGTTTTAGAAATTTCAGTCCAAGGTTGGCTGGCTCCAAGGTAGCGTAGTATAATGAAAGTGCCTGAGGGAGAAAAAGCTGCTCACTTCATGGTCATCAAAAAGCAGAAAGTAACTGGATATGGTGGCGCACACCTATAATCCCAGCACTTGGGAGGCTGAGGCAGGAGGATCACTGTGAGTTTGAGACCAGCTTGGGCTATATAGTGAGTTCCAGGTAGTCTCAACTACATAGTGAGACCATGTCTCAAAAAACAAAACAAAACAAAAAACAAAAACAGAAAGCAGGAGGAGAAGGGAGAAGTGCAGAGAGAGATATATACCCTTCTAGGTTATGGCTCTGTGGACTGCCTCTACCCAATCCTCATTTCCGAACAGCAAAGTGTCAAGGAAGTAATCACTGATGAATATAGTGTGTCCGTGACCTTACAATCCATTCACCGTCAATACACATGAGACTTTTGGGAGACAACCTAGATCAAAACCGTAACGATAGGAAACAAGTGCGTTTATATGGAGAAGTAGGTATGTTGATCTTTATATATATATATGACATGTGTGTGTGTGTATATACACATTCCACCAAAAAATTTATACACACTCCAGGAAAAGAAAAACAGTACGATGTTTTTCAACAGATGGTGTTTCCTTGGTATGGGGTACTCTAGAGGATATTGTATATCACAGAAAACCCACTACACTGACAGGCCTTAGAGAAGAAACTGAAAATGCATGTGCAGCAATCTCAGTGGCCAAGGTTATCCAAGCAGCAGTTCAACATACTGATAAGTGTTTGGAAGCCAAAGGCCACCACTTTGAGCACCTCTGGTAGTTGAAGAGGGCAAACATAACTTGTATTAATCTTGAATTGTCTCAATAAATACAGTATTACAATATTTTCACGTTTTTCTTTTCCCAAAGTGTGTATATTCTTATTTTTGTCAGACTCTGTATTTTTAAATATTTTTATTGTATACATACATATGTCCATAGAAATAATCAGGTGTATAAATAAGAATAGTTTACCATAGCTTTACTAATATATATGCACTTGAGTATGAGAAAAAAAAGCACCCTTCATTTAAAGGCTTTTATCTGTCACAGCTGGAAATAAAATAAGCTGAAAGGCAATACAAGTAAAATCGTGAGATCACTGTCAAGGACAGGCACACAAGAAAAGCAATTTTATTTTTAATGTTTTGAAATCATAAGGTTTATTTATGCAACTGTACTGTTTGATTATTTTTTCTTTTTCGCATTTTCAGGGTTTGCCTTGGGGGCAGGGACATTTATACTGCCATCTGCATAGCCTCTGCAGAATACCATCTTGCATTCAGCTCTGGCAGGACAGCATACAAAGTGGATTGATTATAACCATTGCCCTTAAAAGATTGTGGGGGCTGCTCTGTTGGTGACAGCAATTTTCAAAGCCTTAAAGCACCACAGCCAATTACCAGGACAATTAGAGGGTGACTTCTCAGTATGGGTACTCCTTTAAGTGTTCCTAATGCCAAGAAAGCTGGGCCTTCATACTTCTGAAATAAGTTGGCCTTGGGTGAGCTGGTATCCAAAGTCAGCAAAGGGGTATGGAAAGTTACTTGACAAACAGAGAAGTAAGAAGGAATGACCTTAATTCTAGAACTCATATAATAATACCTGGCCATTTGCACAGTATCTACTCTGTTAGGTATCTATGTGCTAGTCCCTTTACCTGCTATTTATTATCTTATTTAAGCTGGCAAACCATACTTTGATACCAGTATTATGCTTTTTATTTTATAGAAAAATTAGCTCAGACTCAGAATTTTTGTGGTTATACATAGCTACAAATAAAAATCGTGTCCAGCAGCTGAACTTAGAATGACAACCAGGCCTCATCATGTTCAATCCACATGTTGAGAAATAATAAGTTATTATAAACTGGTATAGGATGTAAATCTTTTCTTTCCAAAAGTTAGCATTTCAACCAATTCTCTATAAAAAGGCTAACCTGACTGTGCTGTTGGAGTGGTTCTTAAAACAAAGAGCTGGCAAGTCCTAGAACTTTCACCAGTTTGGTCCTTATGCAGCTGGTAAGGATAGGATTTTCCTCTCTGATATGCCTGTCAGCACTAACTCCCTCAGACATTTGAAGTTCTAATAGTATCTACAGGTCAAATTACAAATTGAGAAAGAAATCATTGCCATCCCGATACCTTGGAAATCTGGAGCATTAATAGGTTGCATTGCTTTAGGTTGCATTGTTTTAACCTAACAATATGTAATTTCACTTTTTTCTTAATTTTGCTTGCACTATATATACAGCTAGTCTTTCCTGAACATATCAGGAAAAATAGCAACCTCGAATGAAGGCAAAATTTCAGGTGAAAAGTAACATTTTATGCCCACAGATGTTCTTTAGTCAGATTATTGCTATTTGTCAAAAACAGCAGGTAAAGGCTGTTAAAAATTTCCAAGACATTCTTTTCTCTGACTCTCAACCACCAAATCAAACAAACAAAACCAAGATGGTGAGCCCATGCCTTATTCTGGAACAGAGTTCACTTTCTGTAATTTGGAGGTAGAACAACAAGATCATAAAACACACTTTCACAGTGCGACACTTAGTCTTTTTGACATTAACTCCTGCAAAATGTGCTGGTTGAGCAGAACCACAGGAAGCTTTGTTGTACACAAAAGCCTTTGAAAAATAACAGGACTCTCCTCAATTGAAACAAAAGCCCCACTGGGCCAAACAAACCAAAGGATTCAGCTGTTAGCAGGAGAGGGAAAACCTCTTCTTTCTCCTATCCAGAAGAAACAAAGAAATGTTAGTGAGACAGAAATTATTCTGCATTATCTTCTGACTTCTCAACAAAAGCAGAAGTAACTTTTAACATTGAAATGATGGTCACTGTTGAAATAATGGTTTAGAAAATGAAAACTTAGAGTACTGACATCAGAAAGAATTTGGGAGCAATGTGGGTGGCCAGAAGTAGTCTACCAGCATGCTTTTAAAACATACATCTAAGGTTACAGTTGGTTTGTTGAATAGGCAGCTTTTCAAAAGTGATGGTCTACATGTTAATGTAGCAATCAACAGCTCCTTGTTGCAGCCCAAGATGCAGTCGGATGGGGAAGCAAGAACTGTTGTCTGAAGGGGCAACTTCTTCATCTTTGAAATGAAATTGTTTGAAAAATTAAAATATAGAATGGATGTAAGCAGAGGGCATGCAACAATCAAGTTGGTTTTTCTTTAACTTTCTCTTTCCTTAAGTATTATCAATCAGGTCTATAAATATCCATGGACTTTGGGAAGTGGGGGCAAAAACCTAGATATATTGGTTTACTTTATTACTATGACAATTGTAAAATGTGTGCTGAGAAGTAGAGGAAATGCTTCCCTGTACCAGACCATAAAGACAAAAAAGGTATTCAATGTTATCTTAAGCATTTTCCTAAAGAATATTAACTGTTAGCACTTTTCTTGCTACCATATTCTAAGGTCCAATTTATTACATTGTTTGGTTAAAAAAAGCAATAAAGAGAAAATTGAGCTATAGGTGTCATTTAATTTTCATAAAAACTATAAATAACATAGTTTCTCTTTATTTTAGAAAAGAAGAAAGGGAGACTTAACAGCATTAAAAGACTTCACCTGAGTTTGTCAAATTAGCAAGGGGAAAATCCAGAATTTGAAGTTAGGTTTAGGCAATACCATAGCCTGTGCTTTCAACTTCTTGCTTTTCTACACAGGGAAGTCCAGAGATTGAAGGCACAAGAAAGTGCTGATTCCTATCTCTCTCTCTGGCAAATAATGTATCAGGGCTCTCTCAACCAGAGTTAATAATATTAGAAGCACAAATTTAACAGAAGATGCTTCTCTTTCGCACAGATTGAGGGCCAACCAAAAAGATACAGCCTTGAGCCTAGTGCATCACCAGCAAATAAATGAAGACTATACGACTGATCTGTTTGTCACTTATATGGCTTCTCAGTAGTAGGTTGGTCTGTGAGTCAGCTGCAAATTAAGCTTCTGTGAGCAAGCACCCTTAGTTTGCCAATAAGTTTCAAGAAGAAATAAGAAAAGGTTAGGTTAGAAAAACAAAACAAAACAATATAAAATAAAGTAGTTACGTTTTTTTTTTTAATTTAGAGATTATTTCCAGGAGAAACTGAGAAGAGAAGCCTGACTTGAGGAGTGAGCTACTCCTATTCCAAAAGAGTACAACAGAACTATGGGGAGCTACGGCTTTTATCTGCACTGGAATGACACAGACATTATGGTTGTTTTGGAGGAGTTCCTGGCTTTGGAAAGAACGGTCTGCTTAGCAGTAACCATCCAAACCATGGAATTAGGACCGTACTTCTCTCCTTTTGAAAAGAAGTAGTTAGTATAATATAATATTGGGGTTTAATATGGTAATAGAAGCCTAAAAAATAGAATCCAAAGTAATAGCTTATATGCTACCTAACTTTTACAGGGAACAGAAGATCGGAAAAATAGACCAAATGTTTAAGTCTGTCATTTGCTGATGAGGAAGACAGTGCTAGAGGATAAGTAGTGTGAGGGTAGAATACAGTCCCGTATTGTCACTGCTGTAGTCCCATATTTATTAGCACAATGACTAGCCAAAGATATATTTGTTGATTGACTCCATGCATAAATAAAGTCATTAGAAAATTTTCTTCTTCATATTCTCACTTGGACTAACATATGAAAAAATTTACCCCCAAATGATCTATGTAATAATACAGGCTTTGAATTCTAACTTACTTTGCTCAAATTCAAGTCTCAAATTCCACTATTGTTTAAATTCATGAAATTGAAAAAATTGTGTGATGTTTCAATTTTTGCATCTGTGTACTAGAGATGAAAATAGTTATGAGTATAATCCTTAATATGAAGAAAGCTCAAAAAATGATATTTTTATATCTGTAAAATTATTAGTATTGTATTTATAGTGTTTATATTATCACATTCTTTTTAGGCCTTCAGGTTTCATGCATAGTACTCTTCATATCACATGGATATAGTGTGGGTTTAAAGAGAAATTGGGGCTCTAGGAGGTTTGCAAACTACTTGGATGACCACCAGGAGTGTAAGTGTTAGAGTGGTGGAACAAGATTCCTACCCCAATTAACTACTGACTTCAATGACACAGGGGGGCCAGTAAGTAGAATTTTTGTCTCTTTCCATGTTTTAATTAAGAAAACTTTGCTGTATACAGACATAGTAAAGTTTGGTTAAGATTTCACTAGGAAAAAAAAACCCCAAGTTCCATAAAACTCTGAAGAACCCATATTTGATTTACGTGTACATGTTGCTTACACAGGACATACATCATACTTGTGCTCGTCACTTTGTGAGTTGTTCTTTTCTTCATTGATAGTGAAGGCAAAGGTGAGTGCTAATGTTTTTGTTTAGTAATGAACATACTATGAGAAAACAGAGAGGAGAGAAACACATTTTAAGGTAAATGGCTGATGTTACTGCCTGTGTATGTTCAGTTATTAACATTCACTTTCATCAGTCAGCCAATATTTAAATTTGTACTAATCAGCCAAAGCTGAAGAGCACCAAGGAACCTCAAAAAGTGCTTAAAATTCTGCTTCCTCAAGTTAGTTCAGAATGACATCCCTTTAATAAGATAAAGAAGTGTAAAATAACTTAGGCCCATTCAAAATTCCTAAGCATTTTCAAGGCAATATGTGTACATTTGATTTTGATTATAAAAATGTCAATGAGAATGTACAATCCACAGGGACAACATTCTGGTTTCTATAATTAATTTCCACATAGAAATCTGTATACTCTCTTATACTCTCTTGGCTTATGTGTCCAGATCAACAGAAGCACTCACCAGTGTCATTCAGGAGTAAATCAAGAGTAAGACTCCACTGCAAAACTTCACAGTAAAAGTAATGACATCAAAGGGCATCAACCTTCCATATTTTAAAATTTAACTATGAAAAAATTAATACCTCAAATGAGTTATATGAGTCAAACTCAAGTCAAACAATAGTCATGACTTGCTTGTGCGTGATCCCATATTTATGAATCCAACTACTTTCAAACCAATCAGAAATCAGTTGTTAATATGAATTTTCAAGGGGTATGCTTGCTCACTGTGAATCATAGGAAAGAAAATCACAATAAAAACAAAAGTCCTATTGCACTGATCTCAAAGTGCAACACTGACACTCCCTGAAGTAATTTTTTTAGGATGAGTAGACATTGAGTTAATTTTTTTAATCACAACCTTTCTGGAACTCAATTACACACATATGTGTGATATGTGATACACACATATGTGATGAAGAGGTTGGTTGAATAAGTTTCAACACTATACCAGCTGAAGCTCAACTCTGTCTTTGAGCCAAAAAACTTAAATGTGCCTGACTTCTCCTACTTTTACCCAGTAGACTGGTAAATATTTTGCTCATGCAAACTCTTTCATTTGATGTTTCTAAACAACATTAATACAAAAAGATGAATTGTCAGTTACCAATTGAGTGCTAGCCATATAGAACCACAGGGCAAATTTCCTTGTCCTAATGAAATTCATACTCTGAATATGAGAAAAATCTCCAGAGCAAGTGCAAATTTGAGCTAAAAAGAAACATGGGAAGGAAAGAAGTGCAGTTCCTCTAGGAAAGAGAAACAAGTATCATTAAGTGTTAATTGGGGTAGAGGAAATTCACAGACAATAGCTAAAACTTGCATAAGGCATGGTTAGACAGTTTAGTGTGAGCCAGAAGATTTGAGTGAGAGTCCTAAGATATGTCACTTTAAACTCTGTGCTTTTCATTATTATTATTGCTTTTCAGATGTGGAATACATATTCTGATCATTTAACAGCTCTGAACTCACTGTGCTAGGGTCTTTGTCTAGTTCTTTACCTACAATGTTCTTTTCTACCCTAGGAATTTTGCACCTGCTGGCCTTTCTGTCTGGATTGGCCTATTTTTTTCATACTTTATAAGGGTATAATATACTTAAGGAAATCTTATACTTAATGTCTCAGGTTGATTACTTCCATAAAAGAAGAGCTTTTGTAAACCTGTGGCTTCCATTATTGTACCCTGCCTATATTCCTCACAGTACTTCATAACATGTACATGTGCCTGTGGACAGATATACGCATTAGCTTTCTTGTACTGTATATTAGTTTACTTTTTTCTTTCTCCAAAGAAATCAAGGCTATGAGGACAAAAACAACATATATTCTACTTACCAGTTTAAATTGTAGGATTCCCAAGTAACATTTTTTTCTGTTATTAAGTAAATTTAAATTTAGCACTCTCTGTTGTTTCAAAGTTTTGAAGAACACCCATATGTTTCCACACTGAACATCAAGGTTCTGTAGCTACACTAGCCACATAAGACCTGAACAGGGATTGGTCCCAAAATGATTCTGTCATTGATATACATTGATAAACACTGCTCAGCCTCCCACACTTGGCTTACAGAAGGTGAAGTTTAAGAAGCTAGTAAAACAATTTCTTTGGAAGTCATTGAGCAAACTGTATTTTTGTCCCTCTTCCCTCATCAGGATTAAGAGGGATGCTTTTCCCTCAGCTTAAGTTTAGAAAGAGTTAATCAATGGGTTAAGACAGTAAAATAACCATTCACTGAGTCCTTTACAGAATAAAAACCCAGTCAAGGGTTACACTTTCCTTAGTATGATTTAGGATGAAAGAGAAATTAAAGTTCCGGGAAACCTCATCAAAAGACTAAACTGCAGAGGCAGAGTTCATTCGTGTCTACTTGGGACATCCATCATCTGATGGAAGACAGCAAGTAGCCAGAGAGAAGTAAGAGACTCAGGGGCTTGGGACCCTCCATAAATCAGAAAAGCTCATCGTAGTTACACTGCCAGGTCTGTCTGGCAACCTAGAACTAAGTATGGATTAAATGGGAGGATACTTGGTATTTTGGGGGGTCAGTTTTTCTTTTCTTTTCTTTTTTCTTTTTTGCAGATATACTTCAAATAATTGTATATCTGAGTTACCACACATGCAATCCTCCAACTTTTCAAATCCTCTGCATTCCATCCTCCAACATCACTTACAGATGTAGGGTTTTAGGGATCCTCAGTTGGACCTCTGCTCTAGAGTAGAATTCTTCCAGGTTCTGCCAGAAACCCTCCAGGAGTCAAGAAATCATCACACAACCGGCTCTGAATTCTACTTTCAGATAGTTTTGTTTTAAGCTTTTTAATTTATGCAGTCAAGGTCAGCTACACAGCAGTATCCACTATGCCTAGTTCTGCTTTGTAGCTCAACAGAATTCTTTTCCATTCATAACTTTGATATTTCCTCATTAATCCAAAAAATATGTATTGAGTACTTACACTGTGAGAGCTGTTGTAAGAGCTTGGCTGTACAGCAGGGGAAAAGGTAAAGCTTTCTGTCCTCTTGGGGGCTTAGAATTAGTGTAACAAAATAAAGCCACAGTGCAATATCTGCAGTAATTTATGCTATGAAAAAATACAGCTTTAAATAAAATAAGAGAAAAAAAAACACATAAAAGAGTGCTACAGACAAACAACAGCAAGTGCAAAGGGCCTGAGCTTAGAATTTGGGAATGATAGTAAGGAAGCCAGTACAACAGGAAAGGGAAAGCTGACAGGAGGTGAAGTCAAAGAGGAAACCAGGTGCTGTGTGCTACATGCTATATCCATGAAAGGGAAGCTAGTGAACAGTCTGAAGTAGGGAGATGATAAAAATTACATGTTAAACAGACTCTTAAAAATTTCTTGTTAAACAGATAAATTTTTAGTCTAAACAAATGGATGTTATTTAATAAGCTAGGGAAGATTCCAGGAAAATCTGGCTGTGCATGGCAAAATTAAGAATTGTGTGCTATATCTGTTAATCTTGAAAGGCCTGATAGCTGTATAGTAACTACATCAAATATATAATTCAATTTTTCCCTGAACAGTTGAAATGCTACACACATGGTCCACAGGGTGGTAGGATTGAGGCAGCGGAACCTTGAAAGGGTGAGGCTTACTGGAAGGTAATTAGGTCATGGAGGCATCCTCAGAAGGGATTAATGAAGGATTTTACGGGACTAGATTAGTTCTCTCAAGAAAAGGTTGCTATCAAAAATGGTGGTGTCACACTTGAATATCTCTTCTGCCTGTACCACTTGTGTTCTCACACATGCTCCCCCAATGCTATTTGACAAGACCGCTTTCCAGAGCTGAGAAGATGCTGGAGTCATGCTTTTGAGCCTCCAGAACTGTCACCTAAACATAGCATTTTTCTTTACAATATAACTCAGCCTCAGGCTTATTTATTTATTTATTTTTATTTTTTTAAATATAGCTACAGACAATGGACTAACAGAAGAAATTGTATAGGGATGAAACTTAAAGTCATAGGATGTGAAAGCCCCAAAACTATGCAACTATGTAGGAAAAAAGGTAGATAGAGAATATGGAGATACTGGCACTGTCTTGGCAAACTCAAAGCTTTACAAGGTGAAAAATGAAATTGAAAACCTCTATAAACTTACCTACTTGCATAGCTTCACAGATAAATCTTGAGAGACTGTCACTAGAAAAGCAAAATAGCTTCTTCACAGAAAAATGGCTGATATTCTTTATTACAGTGATGTTGATAGGATGTGACAACCAAGGTAGAACAAAGAAGGCAGAAGCCCCAAAACTGCCTTTTATAGTTGTCTAAAGGATCAAATGTTTCACTCTTAACAGATATCCCATGTAATCCAGTTACTGATACTTTTAACTCAAAAGCATCACAAATACAAAAAACAGGAACAAAATTATAGTTTTTCACAACCATTACTACTATTCTTTTCTGTGGCATTGTGTTTAACAATTATGTTTTATTCCTAAGAAACTTAGGAATTTTTCACTAAAGTTCACAAAGATTTTTTTTTTCATCACCCTAACTTTACTTAAATTGTAAGCATTTTTCTCAGGAAAAGATGCAAGAGAGAGGTTAAGTTTTAGAAGAATTTTTCACTAAAGTTCACAATGATTTTTTTTTCATCACCCTAATTTTACTTAAATTGTAAGCATTTTTCTCAGGAAAAGTTGCAAGAGAGAGTTTAAGTTTTAGAAGTTGTAAATTACAGTAATGAGCAACTGTACCAACTAAGTTAATGGAAGAAGTAATGAGGCTACTCATTGAGTGGGCCACAATGTCTTCCGTGAATGAATAGAGACTAATTTCAAAGTGCTGAAGGAAAAATTTTGAATAGAGCAATTCAAATTCCTCAAACAATTGGTGGGGTGCCAAACACTCAACTGTCATGTCTGGTTTCCAAGATTCACCCAAACTATAAATCTTCTGAAGTTTGAGCTAATGGCACCATCAAAGTGATCACTCACAACCTTGGGGCCATCTGAAATGCTGTTTCCAGTAGTAATCCAGAAGAGAAGCCTGTATGATAATCAAGCGAAGAGTACACTGCTATGCTATTTAGAGCAGTGAGGAAACCCATGTGACAGCAGGTCAAAGATTATCGCTATTAGTACAGTAAATGCAGACTCTCAAATGGTTTGCTTCCTATTAAGCAAGTAAGAAAAATATGTGTTTTAGTTTGAATTTCAACTTGGGGAAAAGATACTTTTAAAAACCTGGGCTGGGGATTTAGTTGTTCACAAGCACAACATCCCAAATTCGATCCCCACTGCAAAACAAACAAAAAAACAAACAACCATGCGCCTTTCATGCTAACATCTCTTTCCTTAAAACCTACCAACAAATCGCTCCATATACGGCTTCAGTTGCTCAGAAAAGCAAAGTGGAAATGTGGGAAAAGAAAAAAAAAAGCATATCGAAGAAGAAACCATTTGAAGCTTCCAAAGACAGGATTAATAATAATAAAAAAAACTAGTTTCTTTCTATGAGAGAAGATAGATGTGATGGACAAGAAAAGCAACAGTTCTAATCCTTCAGTTAAAGTAGATATGCTCAAGCTGTTTATAGAGCATACGGATTCAAATGTGAAAAACTGCAGCTTGAGACAATTTAGATTGAATGATCGAAATATTAAAGGCTCTAAGAATTATGTGATGGACACTGGAAGAGGGAAGAAAGCAATTTGTTTCTGTATTCCTTGTCAGTCACAGATTTCCTGGCTGGAAACGGTAGATATTAATTAGGTGTTTGTTGACAGATTTGAGCTGAATCCACTCATCCTTTCTCTTGCTAGACAAACACAAACATACTTTTTTATTTCCATTTGTCATTTCTTCCCTGTTAATTTTAAAAAAATTAGTTTTAGCAGCAGAAAATGACTACTTTTAAAGTTTTCCTGTGAGTTTTATTTTGCCGGTACAATTATTGCCATGTCTTTCTTGGGAATCTTCTGTATGCTGTTGCTCATCTTTATAGTTTACAACTTTTGTGTGTTCTATATAAATTCTTTTTGCTTTCTTAAAATACACACTATATGTACATGGCCAAAAAATCCCAAGACTTTAAACAATATACAGTAGAAGTAAACATTTTTTCCCAATAGTTCCCTCTTCGGGGAAACTACTGTCAACAATTACTTGTCTAGATATTTTCTATGTATATACACACTATAGTGTATACCTGTTTTCTTTTACATAAATGATAAGACATTTTATTCCACATCAGTACAACCATGTTATTCATTGAGCACATTAATTCATTCAAGACATGAGGGACATTTATTCATTCAGTACACTGATTTCAGTTCCTCATATTTGTTTAAGAGGAATGCTACTAAATAGGTGTATTGTAATTGTTACCCCCACTCTTGTCATTAGGCTGTTTGTTTGCTTTTGCTACTAGAGATCCTGTTGCAATTAACTTTTGCATTTCACATCTATTGGATGAATTGCTAGAAGTAGACTCAGTAAGGCAAAGCTTTAAGCATTTAAAAATTTAAAGATATTTTAATAGTGCTTGTCCAAAACGATGAAGCAATTTACCCTCTAGCAGCCTCTTTTGGACCTCAGAATTTTTTTTCCATCACTTGCCAACACAGGGCAGTGTCACAACTTTTGTGGGCAATATGGTTGATAAAATATGGGGCCAACATCACACAAATGTCTGATAGGAATCTAGACACAGTCAATGGTTCATTAATTCATGTAAATTTTCTGAAAATATATTCTTATGAAAACTATTATTTACATTTTTCTAGATATAAATTGAAAAGTTGAAAAAATTTTTTATTTTTGATGATGAGGAAGTCAGCACAAATCAAATGAAATCGTCTAAAGAGTCTTTTAAGCAACAAATAAATTCAGTAAAATAGCCATGTATAAAAGATACACAAAAATTAGTGATAGATAGCTAGACCAGCTAAAGGGTATAATGGAGAAAATGTGTCCTTTACAGTAAAAGAACCATAAACACATAACAATTTTGGTAGTGGTCATTGTTGATTTTCCCTGTTTTGTTCCTTTTGTGAGTTATTGGAGAAGAAAATTTCTTTGAGTAGATAAAATTAACACAGTCTCATAACCTGGAAATCAATTCTTTAGTAGTGTCTATATTCTGCACAGCAGAAAACTGTCCCAAAATGCATTATTCTTATCTTTAAATTTCTCTTTTTATATAATCTTTCTTTAGATTTGTGGGATTCTCTTATATTTCAGAAGTGTGATAAAACATGATTTTTATATTAAATATATAAATTATCTTTAATATCAATTTGTTAGATTAAAAACATTATGATAGGTCCTCCTCCAATTTATTCACCAGATTTGGCTCAATAAGATTTCTGGATCTCTCCTAAAATAAAAATGACCATGGGGGCCAGGGATTTGGCTCAATGGTTCCATTGTCTGCCTTGCAAGTGCAAGGGCCAGAGCTTGATCCTCAGTACAAAAAAAAAAAGACCATGAATAGAAAATGTTTTGAACCTATTCAGGACATCAAAGCAACCATGACTGTGTAACTGAAGACATCCATGAACAAGAATGT
>NW_022974550.1:0-3052 GCF_012274545.1 Fukomys damarensis
CATTTATTTGATATTAATATGTTTGATGGTATTTAGTTGTTAAATGTAAACTAACTATGTCATTGCTATGTCCTCTCTAACATTAAGATATGGCTCATATTTTGTTTCTTACTGTAGTATGTTACCTTGCATTCCATGTACAATATGTATATTAACTTGAAATTTACAATAGGGTCCTTACTTTCAAAATTGTTACTAAAGGCTCCATCAATTTATGTTTGAAAATACACAAAATTTATTTTCAGAGTTCTTTGTATTTATAGTAGTTTGTGCTTAGACATGTTCTTTAAATGAAGGCATAATTTGCTTAAAATTGCTAAGTAAACTTTTTTCAAAAGCAATACATACATACATTTTAGTTCACCTTTACATTTCAATGATCACATATTTTGAGTGACCTGTATTTATGTTAGATTTTAAGCATTACAAAATCACCCATGTATGTTTGATACAAAAATTATTGAAGGATTCTGAATAGTGCCAAGCAGAGAATAAAATCATTGCTTAATTTAGAATCAAGGAATAATCTAAACACCCTGTTATAGTAAAGCTCTCTTTTCATTGTTTTTGGAGGAGAATATGGTGCATTTCATCCATAAAGATAATCCTCATATTCTTAAACTTTTACTTCTGCTACTCAAGGCTTCCAATTAGGTAACACTATAATGAGTTAAGAGGTAAAATGTCAAGATTAACATATTTTAACTCAAATAATGCTTAATAGGGCCCTCTGGAATCAAACCTTCCTGAAAGATATTTTGTTATATTTTTAATTGGAAAAAGTTTATAAATCAAAGGCTGAAGAACAAAAACCAAATGAGAAAATTAAATCATGTCTCATTGCATTAAAAAAACTGGCAAATTTATGCCAACACCAACAGAAATGTAACCATTATATTTGTAGTTGCACTTTTAACTATAATTACATGTCATTTTCACCATCATGCTAGGAAAATGGTACTAAAAGAAAAATCTTAAAGACAATTACAAGATGCTTATCTTCCAAAAAAGTAAAATTTACCCTTTGAAATTTCCACACACTGTGGCAAAAGTACAATTTAGGACAGTTTTTAACAGGGAGGGGGAATTGATCTGAGGGATTAAAGAAACAAAATAACAGATTTTTAAATACTGTTACAGTTATATATTGTCATTGAGGCATATTACCTATATGTTCACCTCAGGTCTTTTGAGCTCCTGTGCATAGGAAAAGAAGAACAATCTTAAAAGATGTTAATTGTTTTAACTAATGACGACACATTTTTCTAAAACAGTTTCAAATCCAAAGTGCTGAGGGAAAACTTAAAATGAATGAACACAACAAAATTCCCACTACTTCTATGAATTACAAGTTTACGTATAGATTTTTTTCTTATCATTGCAAAAGTACAACCAACTAGAAAATATAAAGACATTTCAAAGTAGAACTTATGAAGTGTACTGCCAAAGTATTGTGATCATTGTTATCCTCAAGTATCAACATACAACCAGTACTGGGTTTGAGTGTTTCAAAAAACTAAAAGGGTTTGGTAGCAGAATTACATTGGGAAAAATTTAGAAAAGCAGAAGTATTTCTCTCTAAAACCTTGGATAAAATAACAATTATCATCTGATTCATATATAACACATTGTCATCTGAATCAAGAAAATACTTCTCACTATACACAGAGTTGCCATGAATGCTGTGACTGAAAAATGGACTGAGGACAGAATGACTGAGACATGGTGACCACAAAAAAGATTTAAGTAAAAATAAATAAATAGAAAAAAAGAGAAAAGTAAAAGGAGATGTACATGCAAGAGAAGAGGTTAGAGAAGCAGAGCAGGCAGACAATAACAGATATAAACTAAGGTGGAACAGAACAACAGGTTATAAACAAAATGATCATAAAATTATTAAGACTAGAATGGAAGAGAGAGAAATATTTCCTCCTTGATTTAAGTGCTATTTGAGAGAAGATTAAGAAAGAAGGAATTGGGCCCAGGATTTAGTTCAGTGGTTCTGCCACCTGCTTCTCAAGCTTAAGGTCCCAAGGTCGATCCCTGGTAACCCCCAAAAAAGAACAAAAAACAAAGAAAAAACGAATTAATAGTTACTAAAAGAAATCCATTTGTAGTACGAGTAAAGTAAATTTTAATATCACTTGTATTGATATGACTACATCACAGGACTGTGATGATCAAATATTATAGGTATGAAAATTCTATATAAAATATAAAATGCTATGCTTGTGCAAGATAGATCACATCTACCTGAAAGGCAGAAAAAAAACCTCATTTGAGAAAAGGCCAGCAATAAGTTCTCCAAAATAGAAGAGAGAAAATCTCCTTCTCATCTATTCTAATTTCTGTGGAGCAGTAGCATCTACAGGCAAGTCAAGATCTGGATTTGAAAACAAACACATTAGTAAACTGCAATAATGGACAGGGGGTAATGTAACATAAGAATTATATGGAGAAAAATCCTAAGAAATACATGGAAAAAATAACTTCATTCCTTTCTTCTTAACCCTTAGAAACCTGTATTACCTGAACAACTGTGATAAGAAATTATAATAATTTCTCCCCTTTGAAGAGGGAACTGGACAGAAAATGAATGATTTACCAAAACATGCCAAAACAATAAACATTTTCCCTTTACTACACACTGAGAAAAAGTCATATAAATATTCAAGTCTGAAGTTGAATTATATCTAAAATCAAGCATATTGCAGAAGAACAATACAGCCTCCAATTTGAAAAAAAGGGTTAGAATAAACTAAAACAGTTTTTACTTTTTTTGAGGTCAACTAATAGATTTTAGAAATATTTGGACACTATGCAAAATATATTCATTAAATTTTTGAAGTAAAACACCACCTCCTTCATCTCTGATATTTTAATGTTCAAAGAGATCAAAGGATTTTTCATTACATGAGAAGCACATACAATGACTAATCATTGAAAAACTATTCCTGTTTTGCCAAAAACAGAAAAATATTCTGAAAATACAGAGCAGAAGAGACCTTAGAAACAATGGATTCAAACTACTTCATTTTATACCTAAAGAAAT
>NW_022974551.1:0-3269 GCF_012274545.1 Fukomys damarensis
GCAGTATGGGATTTTGAATTTTTAAATAGTTTAAGATTTAATGGAATTAGTTTTATATTTTACTTTAAATACTTGTCATTATAAAAATACATCAAATATAAAATTTGGAAAATATTAATTTAAACATAAAATTTGTATTCTTTTTCTACCAAAGAAAGCCATTGTTAATTTTGGCTGAGAATGTTATTGTTTTTTATTTAACAATTTATCTGCATAACAATATTATAGAAGTAATTTTCACAGAGAAAATAGATTATTATTCATACTGTTAGAAATACCTGTAAGCAAAATTCAGAATGGAGACACATCTAAATTTCCTTCAATTGTTATTGATTTAAAAAAAAATTATGTATGTATTTTTCAAGGCCTTAAAAGCATTACCTCAAATGCCAGGGTTCAAGTCTTTTTTCAAAATCTATAGAAGTACTAATGAAACAATTAGCATTTTATAGCACTTTAGAGTCACAGGCACTTTCAAAGTATTATTTCTCCTACATAATCTCAATGGCCCCTGTGACATGTAAATGTTTTCTATAGAGTTCTTACAGGGTACAGCTGCACATAGAAGTACACCAGCCAGCATCATACTAAATGGTCAAAACCTGAAAAATCATGCTAAAATCAGAAACAAGACAAGGATGTTTACTATCACCACTCCTGTTCAATATAGTTTTAGAAACATTAGCCACAGCAATTCCACATGAGAAAGAAATAAAAGCCATAAAGATAGGAAAGGAAGAAGTGAAACTGTCATTATTTGCTGATGACATGATACTCTACATGGTACACCCATAAAACTGTCAAAAGATTTCTAGACATAATTGAAAGAGTCAGTGAAGTAGCTGGATACAAGGTCAACACTCAAAAATCAATAGCGTTCATGTACACAAATCACAGATGCACACAGAGTGAAATTAGGAAAATAATCCCTTTCAAAATAGCATCCCCTCAAAAAGGAAATATCTAGGAATCAATCTAACAAAGGAAACAAAAGACTTCTACATTGATAACTACAACACTCTGAAAAAAGGGGTTGAAGAGAATACAAGGAAATGGAAAGACATCCCTTGTTCCTGGGTAGGAAGAATCAATATAGTGAAAATGGCCATAATTCCAAAACTGCTATACAGTTTCGATGCAAACACTATTAAAATTCCAACAGTTTATTTCATAGAGCTAGAGAAAACAATCCAAAAATTCATTTGGAATCAGAAGAGACCTAGAATAGCAAAAGCAATTCTAAGCAAAAGAGATATGGCAGGGAGTATCACAATTCCCAACTTGAAACTATACTACAAAGCCACTGTGATAAAAATGGCACAGTACTGGCAAATTAACAGACCCAAAGGTCAGTGGAATAGATTAGAAGATGCAGAAACAACTCCTGACATACTCAGCTGCCTCATCTTTGACTAAGGAGCCAACCATCCTCACTGGAGGAAAGATAGTCTCTTTAATAAATGGAGTTGGAAAAACTGGATTTCACCTTCTCAAAGATTAAAACTAGACCCATGTCTTTCCCCATGCACTAAACTAAAATCCACATGGATTAAATATTTAAATATTAAAAGAGAAACAAAACTCGTGGAAGATAAGTTAGGTAGAGCTCTTGAAGATATCGACATAGTAAGACTATGAACAAATCCTCAGTAACATAAAGAATCAACACTTGGGATCTCATCTTTTTAAAAAGTTTCTGCACTTCCACAGAAATCACAAGCAGAGCTAAGAGACAACACACAGCAGGAAAAAAATTTTACTAGCTATTCTTCAGACAAAGGTCTACTATCTAGAATATATAAAGAACTAAAAAAAAATCAGAACCCCTCAAACATAAAGACCCAATTCAAAAATGGGCATCTGAAATGAACAGACATTTCTCAGACAAAGAAGTAAAAGCAACAAATAATCATATATCACTTGTCATTCAAGAGATGGAGATGAATACAACACTGAGATTCCATCTCACCCCAGTAAGAATGGCTGCTATCAGGAAATCAACCAATAACAAATGCTGGCGGGGTTGTGGGGAGATAGGAATCCTTCTTCATTGTTGATGGGAGTACAGACTGCTGCAACCACTGTGGAAATCAATATGGAGATACCTCAAATGACTAGGATTAGAGGTCCCATTTGATGCAGGTATCTCTTGCTGGGTGTCTTTCCAAAAGAATTAAAAGAACATACCATAGCAACATATGTGCTCCCATGTTTAGAGCTGCACGTTTTATAATAGCTAAAACTTGGAAAGAGCCCAACTGACCATCACCTGGAGACTGGATGAAGATGTGGTTTTTCTAAAAAATGGAATGCTACTCAGCCATAAAGAATGAGAAACTAGATTCAATTATGGATGCAGATTGAGGCCATACCATTAGGTGAAATAAATGGGCCACACATGTGTAAATACCAAATAATTTCTCTAGTATGAAAAAATAAAAATTTAAATAAATTGTATAATTGATAATGTGATATAGGAAAAAAGGGCTAAAGGAGCAGGGGAAGTGGGAAGGGTAGGGGAAAGGAAAGAAGGGAAAAGAAAAAATATAAGAAAAGAAAAAAATGGAAACAAAGTCCTCGTAAATAGGAAAGGGGTAGAGGGGGTAAAGGGAGGGCAGAGGTATGGGGAAAAAATAAGAACCAAGATAAGTCATATGAAGGTACAATATCTGAATGATGAGTGTAACTTTACCATATACCTAAAATGTACCAATAAACTTAATAAAGAGTATTAAAAAAAAAAGAACTCCACAGCTCTATACTGCAGCTGACCTTTAGGAGGGAAACAGAGGAGCCTCCACCTGTGCTAGAGATAAACTGTTGCCCATGTGTTAAACTCTCTGATCTGATTTGATATGTTGTGTAGACCTCACAAAAGACTTCCATTGTTTTTTGTTTTGTTTTGGTTTGTTGATTTTTTGGGGTTTTTTTTTGTAGTTGTTGTTTTTGTTTTTTGTACCAGGGATCAAACTCGGGTCCTTGTGTTTGCGAAGCACGTGGTGAAACCACTGAGCTGAAACCTGGCCCAAAGACTTCCAATTTATTGTTAAACACTACAGTGCTCTTGTCTAATCTTGGGCCACTAGAGTGCAGTTACTGCCTCTTACAATGTTTTTCCATCCAACGTGATTGGAGAACTTACATTTTACAAGACATGTTTATATACAGTCATGGATAGTAGGATTTTCTTCTTTTTAAATAAAAGAAGAGATGTAGCAGTGAACAAGGGACTTTACTCAGACACCATTTTTTTGTGGCATCCACAGACA
>NW_022974552.1:0-1145 GCF_012274545.1 Fukomys damarensis
CTTGCAGAAGAGCTTTATACAAAAATAAAAACATGAATGTGGTTCTTCTAGATCAAATAAAGACTGTTATGTTCTACCTTTTTTTTATGATCTACCTTTTTAAAAGATATCCTTAGATGAAATTAGAACCTAGTTGGAAGAGCTAAATAGTTTGGTTGAGATGACATTAAGCTTCTGGGAATCTCTTAGACTAAGGTGGTCTGACAGAGTTCTCATTCCTGGAGTAGTGTAGACTCTAGATTTATTCTGGATGGGGAAAACAGTTTACAGGAGCAACAGACCTCCACAGATGAACTCAGTCCCTTCAAACAAAGTCTGGAAAATGCAGAGGGAAGGGGTCTTAAGGGAGATTTGGCTTTTTTCAATGAATATTTCCAGCTTATTCTACCATTGATTAGGTTAAATTCACTCTCCAGATATACCTCAGGTGGGTGAATGACTTGTGGGCCGTCCATCTTTCAGTTTGGGCGAACTCCAGGTGCTCTGGGATATTCAGATATGTGTTAAAGAGCCAATATGTTCCAAACTTTTCTAGAAAAAAGTGCAGAAGTCTCGTTTAAAGGCGTTGTAAAGGGTCTTTTAAGTGAAAAGCAATGTTTAGCCTATGTATATTAACCATAATTTCTCTTTTTATTTTCTGTTTGCTTGTTCTCTTGCTTTCTTCCATGCTAAGCAGATTTGCGAGTAGAGGGTTTGTTTAGAGTTCCAGGCAATAGTGTCCGACAGCAGATTTTGAGGGATGCTCTCAATAATGGAACTGATATTGACTTGGAATCAGGGGAGTTTCACTCAAATGATGTTGCTACTTTGCTGAAGATGTTTCTGGGAGAGTTACCAGAGCCCCTGTTGACACATAAACATTTCCATGCACACCTCAAAATTGCTGGTAAGTATAGGAATGGAGGAAGAATGTAAATGTATTTTTATCAATTTAGAAAATCCTTTGGGGTTTTCTTTTCCTTTTTTTTTTTTTTTTTTTTACTGAAGATGTTTGGGAGAGTTACCAGAGCCCCTGTTGACACATAAACATTTCCATGCACACCTCAAAATTGCTGGTAAGTATAGGAATGGAGGAAGAATGTAAATGTATTTTTATCAATTTAGAAAATCCTTTGGGGTTTTTTTTTCCTTTTTTTTTTTTTTTT
>NW_022974552.1:2566-3865 GCF_012274545.1 Fukomys damarensis
AGTTTTCCCCCTTGTCCCTGCCCTCCCTTCACCCCCTCCTCCCCTCCCCATCTACAACCACTTTATTTCCATCTTTTCATTATCTCACATTTTTTTCTTTTCCCTTATTACCCTTTGCCTGCCCATCCCACCTTCCCTACACCTTTAGCTCCTTTCTTCCCATTTCTCAATGTCAGTAATCTTATTAGGATCTTATGTATTATTGCAGATTATTCACACCAGAGAAACTATTCGGTATTTACACATGTGTGCCTTATTTATTTCACTTAGGAGTGTATCTTCAATATGTATCCATTTCTTTGGGGTTTTCTGTTTGTTGTAACCCACAGCAATATTTCTGGTATTGGTTAAGACTTCATAGTATTGTTGGGTTTCTCCAGGTACACATACCTATATTAGTTAAGTTTGATTTAATCAAATGATTTTTCTTTTTTTTTTTTTGAGACAGGTTCTCACTATGTCATTGAGACTGACCTGGAACTCACTATGTAGTCCAGGCTGTTCTTGAACTCACAGCGATCCTCCTGCCTCAGCCTCCCGAGTGCTGGGATTACAGGTGTGCACCACCATGCCCGGCCTTGATTTTTCTTTATTAATAAGCTTTTTACTAAGACAAGGGGCTAACAAGATAAGGTTTGGGTTTTTTTTTTTAATATAGTTTTTTTTTTTATTTTTTTATCTGTGTGCTCTCCAGTTTTACTTTTATTATTTATTTATTTATTTATTTATTTATTTTTGGTACCGGGGATCGAACTCAGGTCCTTGTGCTTGTGAGGGAGGCGCCAGAACCACTGAGCCAAATCCCTGGCAGGTTTGGGTTTTATTTATTTCTGTATCCTTGATGGAGCGTAGCATAGTGCTGTGAACATTTTAGATGCTCAGTAAACGTTTGCTTTTCATTAGATTAAGTGGATTCTTTGAATTCACACAACTTAGATGGTTATAGGTTTGGTGTATTTGCCTTGGTTTGCCATGGCTTTGCTAAGCATTTCTGTGCTTTATTTGGGATCATGTCTAAACTTGGAAATTTGTTTTTTAAAAATAACTTTTTGAACTGAGCATGGTAGTGCATGCCTGTGGTCCCAGTACTTTGGGAAGCTGATGCAGAGGATCCAGAGTTCTAGCTCAGCATGGGCAGTTTAGTGACTTAGTGAGACCCTGTCTGAAAATAAAAATGAAAGGAAGGCTGGAGGGCTGGGGATTTAGCTCAGTGGTTCTACTGCCTGCCCTGCAGGCACAAGGTCCTGAGTTCAATCCCCGGTACTAAAAAAAAAAAAAAAAAAAAAAAAAAAAAAAAAA
>NW_022974552.1:3912-8290 GCF_012274545.1 Fukomys damarensis
AAAAAAAAAAAAAAAAGAAAAAGAACTGGGGATGTAGTTCAATGCAAAGACCACGGATTTAATCCCCATTTACCCCCCCCATTTGTTTTCTGAATAAGCAGTACATTTACATGGTTCAAAATTCAAAAGGGTCAGAGATTATACAGTGAGAAACTCCTCTTCCACTCCCATTCCCTAGTTCTTCATTGAGATGTCCAGTGTTGTCGATTTGTAATATAACCTCCGAGAGTGTTTTAGTTACTTTCTAATCACCAGGACACAATATCTATTACCCACAACTTAAAGGCGGAAGAGTTAAAGGTTTCAGTCCGGAGTCGGTTGGCTTCAAGGTAGGTAGCATGGCAGAGGAGAAACAGCTCGTGGTTTGGCAGCAGGAAGAAGAGAGCCATCAAGGGAGGAGTGGGGAGACCAGCCCTGGCCGCACCTCCAGTAACTCACCTATTCTTACCGGACCCCACCTCTTAACAGCAGGCCAGCTGTGAGCGCCCACGATCCAGTCATCTTCCACATGAGGCTCTGGAGGACATTTTAGACAAAAATCATAACACAGAGATAGTTTTTGTATTTTTAGAAATACTTAAATATATTTCTTTCCCCCGTTTTTATGTAATGGTAAATATGTATATGTAATATATATTTTTTAATATAATGATAAATTATGTATATTTTATACATGTAATGGTAAATATATACATCTATAGATATATCTGTACATATCTATAGATATGTATATTTCTATGGTTTGTTTTTTCACTTAATTGTATGTTGAAGAAAGTCCCATTTTCAGCTCATAAGTTTTCTCATCTTTTATGCCTCTGTGGTAGGGAATTCATTCTTTTTTCTTTTCTTTTTGAGGCGGTGTCTCCCTTTGTAGCCCAGGCTGGCTTCAAACTCACAGTGATCCTTCTTCCTCAGCCTCCTGAGTGCTGGGATAACCGGCATGCACCACCATGACCTGTTCAAAGGGAATTCATTCTTAAGTTATATAACTGTTATGCTGCCGTAGGGTCTAAGTACACGCAGGATCAGAATAGAATCCATGTTGTATTTATTTAGTCTTTGGCCCTTGAACAATTCTTTTTTTCTTCTTCTAATTTTAAGAAAAAGAAATAAAAGGGCTTTTTCTTTTGAATAACTTATACAGTACTATGTAAAAAAAAGCTAGTTTTGAATTTTAAAAATCTGATGGGTTTTCTTTCTTTTTCTTCCTTTTTCCCTTCCTCTTGCCCACTTTCCTTTTCTTTTCTTCCCTTTTTTCTTCCTTCCTTCCTGCCTGCCTGCCTTCTTTTTTTCTCCCTCTTTTTGTTTTTTTGAGGTAGAGTCTCACTGTGTGGTCCATGCTGGCCTTGACCTCATTCACTGTGTAGCCCAGGCTGGCCTTGAACTCACAGCGATCCCCCTGTCTCAGCTGCCTAAGTGCTGGGATCACAGACGTGCACCACCATGCCCAGCTGGCTGGTCTCCTTCCTTCTCCCTGCCCCCAACCCCGATGCTAGAAAACCAAGGCTTTTGTATACTAAACAGGTTTTCTGCCACCGAACTGCATCAGATTAAATTCTTTAAAAGTACTTTAGTGCCAGGGATGTAGCTCAGTGGTGCCACTGCCTGCTACTCGAGCACAGGGTCCTGAGTTCGATCCCCAGTACCAAAAAATAAAAAATAAAAAAATAAAATAAAAGCACTTTAGTACCAATCTGTGTTATATAAATAATATTGCTGGACTGTTGTACAGTTTTACAGTTAATTTTGGGAAAAATGAAGTTAACAGATCTTTGAAAGAGATTTAGAAAATATTGCTAAATTATTTTTATATGTAGTTTGAAGAATGCTTGTTTTATTTGCTTCACTTTCCTGTTGAGTTCACTCATTTAGTGCAGTATTTGAAACCCTCCAGTTCACTGCCCTGTGACTCCTAGTTCCTTGAGAACATATTAAGGTGTGGCACAGCTGCAGCATTCAGTACGCCTTGCTGATAACAGAGTTTTGTTTTCAATTTCATATTAGCAGGGAACATTTTCTAGAAATACTACCTGCCTTTCCTAAACCTGAAATTATTACTGAGGTTGAACAGCATAAATAGCATACTGCACTCATTTTCAGGTCTACATGAATTACTGTATATGCAAATGGTCATTAGTTTTCTTTGAAGTTTGGTTTATACAGGGACTATTTTTATTGATAACCTGTTCAGGTAGAAACAATGATTCTGACTGCACTAGAAGAAGCTTAGAATCATTCTGTTATAGAGGCATGCTTCACTCTGACTTTTCTTTTCTTTTCTTTGGTACCAGGGATCAAATGACTTTTCTTTTTGTTTTTAAATTTTATTTATTTATTTATTTATTTTTGGTACCGGGGATTGAACTGGGTCCTTGTGCTTGCAAGGCAGGTGGCAGAACTGCTGAGCTAAATCCCCGGCCCTTATTATTTATTTATTTATTGTTTTTGTTTTTGTTTTTTGAGACAGGGTCTCACTGTGTAGTTGAGACTGACCTGGAACTCATTATGTAGCCCAGGGTGGTCTCGAACTCACAGATCCTCTTGCCTCAGCCTCCCGAGTGCTGGGATTACAGGCATGTGCCACCACCACACCCGGCTCCTAATTATTTATTTTTAATTAAAATTTTTTTCTTTTTGCTTTTTTTGAAACAGGGTCTCTCTCTGTAGTTTAGAATGGCCTTAAACTCACTATGTGGCTCAGGCTGGCCTCAAACTCATAGTGATCCTCCTGCCTCAGACTCTTGACACTTCCAGCTGATTTTTCCTTTAGTTACAAAATTTCTGAGTGGGAGAAGTGGAAGGTGTAGCACTGTTAAAGACCTGTGTGGACATGCTTCCATTTTTCTTTCATATATAACTAGGAATGGAATTGCTGGGCATATGGTAGTTCTTTTTGAGATGGTTATATCATTTCACATTCCCAGCAATGTTGGAGGACTTAATTTTTTTTTTTGCCAATATTTATGTTATAGTCTTTGACTATAGTCATGCTAGTAGGTGTGAAGTAGTATGGTTTTAATTTATGTTTTCTTTATATCTGAAATGCTTATTGGCCATTTCATCTCTGTATTATCTTCTCTCCCTTCCCTTTCCCCCCTTCCCTTCCTTCTTCTTCTTCCCCTGCCCTGCCCTGCTCTCCCCTTTCCTCTCTCTCAAATGCAGTGCCTTGTGCATGCTAGGCAAGTTCTCCACCACTGAGCCCTGTCTACAGCTGCAGCCCTTTTTATTTTGAGACAGGGCCTCACTAAGTTGTCCAGCCTGGCCTTGAACTTATGATCCTTCCCTCCTGAGGAGCTCGTATTACAGGCATGAGCCACCATGTCCAGCTCTTTTATTTGGAGGAATGTTTATTCAAGTCCATTCCATTTTCTTTTTTTAGTGCTGGGGATCAAGCCAAGGCCTTGCACATGCTAGGGTGCTATAACAGTTTAATTTTGTTCGTTTGTTCATTTTTCCTTTTGTTGGGGATTAAAGGGGAGGATAATAATAAAACAGCAATAGCATTGATTTTTTTTCTTGCTGCTATTTTCTCTTCTCAAGATTTGATGCAGTTTGATGATAGAGGAAACAAGACCAATATACCAGATAAGGAGCGGCAAATTGAGGCTCTTCAGTTGCTCTTCCTCATTCTGCCTCCACCCAATCGGAACTTGCTGAAGTTGTTACTTGATCTCTTGTACCAAACAGCAAAGAAACAAGACAAGAATAAAATGTCGGCCTATAATCTTGCCCTGATGTTTGCACCCCATGTCCTGTGGCCAAAAAATGTAAGTGTTGAAGGGAAGAAAAAGAATGCTCTGTTTTCCTGGGCTCGGACTCATATTTTGCCTGTATCTTGGTGAAGTTGTTATGGGTCCAAATTCTAGTCTTCAGCTTTTTGAGGTTAGGATCTTGCTTTATTCATTCATTCAAGAGTCATCCACGCTGAGCAAGTAATTCCTGAAACCTTACCTATAAGTCAGTCTCTGGCAAACCTGCACAGCAACTTAGTGGAAATCCTAGCTACCAAGTAAACTAGAACATTCATCTTGGCTATTGTGAATCCCTTAATCGACAGCCTTCTTGGGAAATCAAATTAATTTCTGAAGATTGAATGGTATAAATTTAGAAATGAGCAGTGTGACCTTAGGGGATAATTTCACTGAGCTTTATATAAAGTGACACATGGGGGAATTCTGTCCTAACCTATTTGCCATAGGTGCAGTTTCCTTGGTAAAGTGAAATGTACTTACTGGTAAGACCATGACCTTCTCAGTCATTTACCTAAGAAATAAATTAGCTAAAGTCTTTTACACTTTCTTTTTACTTTTTCATTGTACTGAGTATTGAACTAAAAGCCTTTGCACTGAACTACATCTTTTTTTTTTTTTTTTTTTTG
>NW_022974552.1:8415-19576 GCF_012274545.1 Fukomys damarensis
TTTTTTTTTTTTTTTTTTTGGCACCAGGGATTAAACTCAGGAGCTTGTAGTTTGTGCACCTTGCATTCTGGGCAGGCACCGTGCTACTGATCTGCATCCCTGAGCAATATCCTCAGTATCGTTTTTTGGGTCTTGTTTATTTATTTTAAAAATTTGTAATTGTTTGTTGGCACCAGGGATCAAACTCAGGACCTTGTGCTTGTAAGGCAGGCACAGTGCCACTAGGCTAAATCCCTGGCCCTGTTATCTACATTTTTATACCTTTTAATACTTAGGTTCCTTCTCTGTAAACTGATTATATTAGTAGTTTTACCACTTCACAAGGTTGCTGGGAAGACAATAGAAATAGGTTATAGTGATGTATGAAAATATTTTTGATATTATAAGACACAAGAAAAGGAAAGTAAAGGAGAAAGGTTGTCTAGAACATTTTACCTACTAAAGGACGATTTAAAAAAAAAGAAAGTTTTGGGCCAGGAAGAGGCTGTGGTGAGGGTTGGGAGGAGAGGAAACACCAGTTGTCCAGATTAAGGAGACCAAACTTCATCATGAAGGATTTGAGGAGCAGCTATGGAAAAGGTGTAAACTGTGGTTATAAAAATAAAAAAGTATGTAAGGGGTCCAGATCAAATACAAGGATTCATGCTGAGGTGAGGGTTTGGGCGTAGTGGAAGTGCTGAAGTACTTTTTAAAAAAGGCAGGAGAAACAAGAGAAGGGAATCAATAACAATTTGACTGTATTTTTAAGAAACAGATGTCACCTTTAGTATCAATTGTGACAGTTCTCCTTTGTCTTTGGAGATACTCCAGTTTCTCTGAAGAGGTCGTGTCCTTGATAGCTGGTATAGGCAGCGTTCTTCCTTTCCAGTTTTGAATGCTAGACTAGATTTTCTTGTGCAACTTTGCTTATATGTCTATTTTCAAGCAGAAGTAGAAAATGAGGGCCAGGGATTTAGCTCAGTGGTGCCACTACCCACCTCACAAACACAAGGTCCTGAGTTTGATCCCTGGTACCAAAAAAAAACAACAAAAAAACCCCCAACAAAACAAAAAGAAATGTATAGAGGTATAGAAATAGGAAATGAAGTTGGCTCTCATGGATTTCCTGGTTGCTTCAGGGACACGTGGTAATTCTTTATATTATGTCATATCTAGTGGAAACCTACTGAACCCAAAACCAGTGTTTTTGGAATCAGATGTCTAGAGGTACCTTGGTTAGGGTTAGAAATAATCATGCATTTGAAAGAATAAGCTTATTGGTAAGTAGTACTTCAGCCTGTAAAACCCCCTTTTTGGTCTCTTTCTCTTTGAATAGGTTACTGCAAATGACCTTCAGGAAAATATCACAAAGCTAAACAATGGGATGGCTTTTATGATCAAACACTCCCAGAAACTTTTTAACGTAAGTGAGGGATTGCATTTTGTTAACAGGATAAGGAAGGTGGAACAAAGTGGAATTCTAGATAAGAAGAAAAAGTAAACCTCTAGATAAGAAAGGTCCTGGGAACCAGAATGGGCAATGGCAAAGCCCTACCAAGTGGGGAAGAATAGGAGGCTAAGTAGGTCCCAGTCCTCTAGGTAATTAGCTCTGCTCTTCTGAGTCATCCTGCCTTTTCATGAAAGGCAGCACATGCTGCAGCTGCCTAGCTTTGTCCTTCCTGCTTCTTCCTAGTTGAGTTTTGAGTCTACAGGCCCCTTTCATTTTGTACTCTTTGTCCTCTCAGTCCAAACAAGCAATGGTTCTGCCAACATAATTTTTCAAGAACTCGTGAGTCTTCTGTGGATTTCAGGGAGGTTCACTCCATTAGACAAAAGCTATGTACACAAATTTTTTGAAGATAAATCCTCTACCTTGGTTTCCTGCTTTAAGCTGTCTAAAGGTTCAAATGAGATGATCTGGGAAGCGCACTCTTACATTCTCAGAAGGGCCCTAGTGTGACTGAATACTCTGAACTTCTGATGTTTCTATTTTTGTTTTTGTTTTTGTGTGCATCGGGGGTTGAATTCGGTACCTTGCACATGCAAGGTAGGTGGTGGAACCACTGAGCTAAATCCCCGGCCCTGATATTTCTAGTTTTAGAGAAAGATTGTATAGTTGTAACCTTGGCCTTTTTTTAGAGTATATTTTTTTGAGAGTGAATCTCTTACTTTTAGTATCTTTTCCATTTGGACAGGCTGAGAATTTCCAAGATCATTCAGTTCTGGGTCCTTTTTTTTTCTTATGGTAAAATACTTATAAAATTTACCATCGTAACCATTTTAAAGCGTATAATTTTAAGGCATTAGGTACATTCATGTTTTATGCAAACATCACTCTTTTCATCTTGCAAGATTGAAACTCTATATCCATTGAAAGGTGATTCCCCATTCTCTTCTCCTCAACCACCATTCTTCTGGCTGTCTCTGTGAATTTGACTGCCCTGCACAGTTCATATAAGTAGAACCCTAACAGTATCTATTACTGTCTTATTTCACATAGCAAAGTATTTTCAAGGTTAACACATTTTATAGCATGTGTCAGAATTTCCTTCCTTTTTAATTTTAATAGTCATTTAAAAAATTATGGTAAAATACAGGTTGATTATCTTTTATCCTGAAATGCTTGATACCAGAAATATTTCATATTTGGATTTTGGAATGTTTGCAAGTACATAACAAGTGTGTTGGTGATGCGACCCAAGTTTAAATATGAAGTTCATTTATATTTCATAAACACCTTATGCCCATAGCCTGAAGGTAATTTTATACAGTATCTTTATTGTACCTGAGTTTTTTTTAAGGTAGAATCTCCCTTTGTAGTTCAGGCTGGCCCTGAACTCACTATGTAGCCCAGGCTGGTCTTGAACTCTCAGCGATCCTCCTGCCTCAGCCTCCCGAGTGCTGGGATTACAGGCGTGTGCCACCGGCTGCGCATCTGAGTTTTGATGGTGATTCAACACATGAAAGCAGGGGCGGAACTTTCCTTGTGGCATCATGTTGGTGCTCAGATAGTTTCAGATTTTGGATTTTCAGATTCGAGACGCTCACCCTGAAATGAACAAACAAACATAAAACCGATCATCTAGATTTTTTGAGATGGGAGTCTTGCTGTGTTGCATAGCTTGCTCTTGAACTCATTAATAGTGATTCTCCTACCTCCGTCTTTGGAGTACCTGAGACTACAAGTGTGCACTCCCAAACCTGGCTATTTTGACTTTTTTTTTTTTTTTTTGCAGTTTCATATTTATTAAAGGTAGGGAAAAATAGGCTCTTCAGAGCAAGTTTGGGCCAAGTAAAAGTAAGAAAAATGGAAAAAAATACACTGTACAGCATAAGGCGGGCTATCTTGAAGAGACATGATAGCCTCAACCATTTTTAAATATGGTTCAGTGGTATTGAATACATTCACGTGTGCAGTCATCGCTCTTATCTGTCTTCAGAATTCTCTCATTTTGTAAAACTGAAACACTCTACTGTTAAATAATAATTCTCTATTCCCCTCTCACCTAGTCCCTAGCATCCACCAGTCTGCTTTCTGTCTCTATGAGTTTAATTACTGTAAGTACTTCATATAAGTGAAATCATACAATATTTATGTTTTTGTGACTGGCTTATTTTACTCATATATCCTCAAGTTTTATCCGCACTATAGCATGTGATGGGATTTCCTTTTTTTTAAAGGTTGCTTAGTATTCTATTTTGTATATATAACATATTTTACTTATCCAGCTATCTGAGGATAGATACTTAGGGTTGCTTCTGTGGTTAGGCTACTGCGAAAAAGTCCACTACAACCATGGCTATGAAATAGCTCTTCAGGACCCTGAGTTTTGTTCTTTTAGTTATGTATTCAGAAGTAGCATTGATGGACTGTATAATAATGCTTTTTTTTGTGTGTGTGGTCCTGGGGATTGAACCCAGGGCCTTGCACATACTAGGCAAATGCTCTACCACTAAGTCACACCCTATTCTGCTTTTTTTGACAGGATTCCACTAGTGTTTGAGTGTTTCCTTTATGGCATAAAAAGTCCCAAGCTCACTTTGTATTTTCTCTGCCCTGGATCTAGAATATTTATTTTCATCAAGGAGCCCTAGTTTCTTTGAATGATGTTAGGTATATTCATTATTTCTAGGATATCATTGTGTTTTCTAGGTTCTTTGAGGACAAGGCAGTAGATTTAAAAAAATTTTTTTTGTACTGGGGATCGAACTTGGAACCTTATGCTTGTGAAGCAGGCAGTGGAATCACTGAGCTAAATCCCCGGCTCCCCAGCCTGATTTTAAATTTTTTTAGAGAAGAAATTTTAAGTTCATTTTAATAATACCAATTCAGATTTGACAATTTAGAGCTTTTTCTTGGCCTTTGTTTTTGTTTTTTATTACTGGGGATCGAACTCAGGACCTTGCACTTCCAAGGCAGATGTGATGTCCCTAAGCTAAATACCTGGCCTTCCTTGTTTTTTTTTTTTTTTTTTTGAGACAAGATCTTGCCACGCATTTCAGGCTGGCCTTGAACTCACTAAGTAGCCCAGGTGGCCTTGAACTCCCAGGGACACTCCTGCCTCAGCCCCCCAGTGCTGGGATTACAGGGATGCACCACCAGGCCTGGCTGCTTTTTTTTTTGAGACAGCGACTTACTATGCAGTTCAAGCTGGCCTTGAATTTGCTGTGTAGCTCAGGCTGGCTTCAAACTCAGGGCTTCAAACTCCTGCCTCAGCCTTTTGAGTGCTAGAATTGCTGGCGTGTACCACCATGCCTGGCTCTTGGTTTCTTTTATTTCCTATTTCTAGCTTTTTTTTGTAACACTACAAATTTCAGGTTTTCGTAGTATTTATATGTATTATTTGCTTTTTCCTACAATATACTTAGATTAGTTTCAAAATAATACAGTGATTGCTACTAATAGTAAACTATGTAAATTTGCTAACTGAAGTTGAAGATTTCCTTATGGTTCCTTTTTGCTTGAATACAGCCATTAAGGATGTATCATCAGAATAAAGTTTTATGAAATAATTTATTTCTCTGTACTCATTTTGCGAATTTAATATATAGGTAGGTTCATTTTTTTCCTATTTTCGTTCTTGTTTTTTCCTTGCAGATTTAATTTTAACTTTTTGAACCTGTAATATATTCATATGATTCAGAAGTCAAAACTGTATTAAAAGTTTTATTTAGAGAAATTATTCCCTAACCAATTTCCTTAATTTTAGTTTATCTTCTTAGTGTTTCTTTTCTTTTCTTTTTTGTTTTTTGGTACCGGGGATCGAACTCAGGACCTTGTGCTTGCAAGGAAGGAGGTGGAACCACTGAGCTAAATCCCCGGCCCCTACATGCTATTCTGTATCCCTGCCTCCCTCCCTTTCTCTTGACCACCTTCCTTTTTCTTTTTCTCTTTTGTCTTTTTTTTCAGTCTGTCTTTCTGTTTGTCTCTTCTTTCTTGCTCTCTGTTTTTCTCCTTTTCTTTTTTTACCTCTTAGTGACTGCACAGTATTGTGCTGTATGGATTTTTAAAAGCTTACTAATCAGTTTCCTGTTAATGAATATTTAGGTTGTATCTTTTGGTTGTATATTTAGGTTGTATCTTAGAAAAGTATGTTTTGATTTCTGGAGTTATATCATCAGGATAGATTTTCAGAAGTGAGATTTCTGGATGAGTAAATGCAAATGTAATTCATTAGATTGCCTTATTCTCCACAGTATTATATTATTTTACACTTAGTAAAAGAATGGCTGTATTATTTTATGCTACTACTAAGACTTGTCACATAATTCTATCCTACAATAATCATAAATGATATTTTCTATATAATGATTCTGGAGACCCCCTTGCAATTTGTAAGGATTTTGGAGATGTTTTTGGTCAGATGTAAGCATTACTGAAATGTCTATATTTTTGTGTCTGGCTCACTTAAGTGTATACATGCCATATTTTATTTTATTTTTTTTGTAATGGGGATTGAACTCCAGGCCTAGCTGGCACTTGCGAGGCAGGCAGAGGCACCACTGAGCTAAATCACTGGTGATATTTGATTTTTTAAAAATAGCAACCATTATATCAGTATCTTCTCACAGTTTTCCCATCACATTTGTTAAGGTATCTATCTATTTGGTGTCAAGAAAAAGGAAGCTATAGAATAGGGCATTTTGGGTAATGTTTGGCCTCTCCAAAGTAATCTACCAGTCAGATATATTGAGAACCATTTTTTGTGTGTGCGTATGACATGAAAGAATTTTAGGTATTGCTCAACACTGGGTCTTGGTTTTCTTTTATGTTCTGTTCAGGCTCCTGGTTATATTCGGGAATGTGCCAGATTGCATTATTTGGGCTCCAGAACTCAATTGTCAAAGGTAAGAATACAAAACTAACTTTCTTTTTCTTTCTTTCTTTGCTTCTGTCTGTGTTTGTCTGTCTTTCTCTTTTTCTTTATAAGTAATTTATTGGCCCATGATGCTAGTGTTTGGAAGGTCCAAACAGTATGGTACCGGGATCCTTAGCTATATCAGAACCTAACAGAGAGGTAGAAAGGGAAACAGCTTTGTATCAAAGAGACTCGGTATAGGAGGTGGCCTCACTGTATAACAACCCACTGTCGAAAGAATTAACTCACTCCCGTAAGATCTAACCCATTCTGCAGGAGTACAGTACTGTATTCCTGGAGATGGAATCTCCATGACCTAATTACATTCCATTAGAACCACCTCTTAAAGGTTTTACCACCTGAGCACCATGACATTGAGGACCAAGCTTCTAGGATTGAACCTTTGGGAGACAAACCATGTTCAAATACCAAAACAGTTTAGCTAGTGTAACTAAGTGTAAAAAGGAAACTATTCTTAGTTCAGGCAAGGAGAATTAAGGTTAGAAGATTTAAAAAAGAAAAAAAACCCAAACAAACCAAAAACCCCAAACAAGAAATCAAATGAAGCTATGGGAAATAGAAAATAAAAACAATACAATTGTATATAGCAAATATATTAAATACTTTATAATAACAAAAATACAGTTTTATATAATTCATTCTTACTCATAATTCAGTGGCATGGTAAAACTATCAAGTGGCTAAAAAAAGACAAGGCCAAAGGATCTTAAACAGGGAAATGTGTGATACTTATTAATAGAAGATTACATATGATTATTGAGGTTTTTTTTTTTTTTTTTTTTCCGGGGATCGAACTTGGGTCGTCGCACTTGTGAGGCAGGCATTGACATCACTGAGCTAAATCCCTGGCCCCACAATTATTGAGTTTTAATAATGTAAAGTTAGAAAAACCTTACCACGATGTGTTAGAGAAGTATTTAGTGCGTCCAGGAAAACAGTATTTGATTAGTTTAATTAGAATGCTGCTTTTCTTAAAGAGTTATTGTTTTTATTCTTTTACCACTGCCAAGTAGTTGTCACATTAAATTGTCATGTATGGGAAAGAGCACTAGCCAAGAAGCTATACCCTGTGTTCCATGGTGTACCTGTCACTTCAGCGTCTAGGTGACTTTATAACTTAATCTCAGTTTTTCAGTGGGACTGATGATACTTGTCTGGCTTATCTTGTAAGATAGCAGTGAAGATTACATGAGATGAAATGATGTTTTAGAAACTGAAGTCTTCTGCAAACGTAACTCTTGGTAGCAATATTCTAGATGCATTTAGGTTCTCTGGGCAGGTTGAGAGAGTGGACTATTAACCTTTACTAATAGATTTTTTTTCCCTATGGTACTGGGGATTGAACTTGGGCCCTTGTGCTTGTGAGGCAGGCGGTGGAACCACTGAGCCAAATTCCCGGCCCCTACTAATAGATTCTTTGTCTCATGGTTATAAGATCTTTCTTATTCTTGGGTATTGGAGTATATATTAAGTTCCCATGCCTTTTTCCCCCCTGATTTTTGTGGAAACTCAAAAACAAAGCCAGTAAGACATTAATTCATATTTCTTTTAAATTTTCTTTAGGATGACCTTGATCTGACAGCTTCATGTCATGCTAAGTCTTTCCAGCTGGGAACATCTCAGAAATGGAACCAGGCATATGCCTGCTCTCAGCAGGAGGAGGTCCAGCAGCGTACAGAAGAGGCACTGAAAGAGCTCTTCCAGCATGTCCACAATATGCCAGAGTCAGCAAAGAAGAAACACCTTATTAGACAGGTGCCTCAAGGCAGGGAGATACTAATGGAGCTCTAGAAATCTGATTGTGTTTGAAAAGTCACTGAGAATATAGTAAGGATCTCATTTGGTTCTGGCTGTCACTGGGACAAGCTTTGGCTCAGCAAGCTTGTCTCTGTAATCTCAATGACTACAGCCCCACTGGAGAAAAGAGTGGAGGCTCTTGGATTTCTCCAGGTAAACAGGAGGTTCCAGGTGGTTAAAGTTTCTCTGATTTTGGTAATAAAGAACATCAAGTTTGCTTAGAGGGAAGCAGCAGTTCCAGTATGTTATTTCAAATTTAAAACACTAAATTTTCCTGGCAGGTAACTTGACTTTCTGAATCTCAGTTTTCTCATTTAGAGATAATGTACATAGAGTGTCTAGCAAGTGGTAACTCTTACTAATGGAGTTATTTGTAGTTGTAGAGCACTATAAATCAAGGTCCTAGTCTGATACTATAAAGTAGGAATTCTGGCTGAGTTGATTTTGGAATTATGGGAGCAAAATTAGGTCTTTCATTTGCCTTGTTGGATACTCAAAGCATAGTTTGAGTAGATCCTGATGACTTGGGTAGTTTCTTTCTCACAAAATTTATTTTATCTCAATCTCTTGAATTTTAGCTGAATAGGCAGGACCAGTACATAAGTCAGCTTTCTATTACTATAGCAAATGCTTGGGCTAATCAATTTATATGAGAGCTTTGTTTTGGGTTACACTTTTTAGGGATTTTTGTCCATGATCAAGTGGCTCTGTTGTTCTTTGGCCTGTAGTAAGGTAGAACATGGTGGTAGGGAGGATGTGACAAAACTTTATATCTCATAGCGGGGGGTGACTAGGACCCAGCAGCAATCCTCTTTGAAGGCAGGCACTTCTTCAGTGAGCTAAAACCTTCTGGTATGTGTCACTTCTGTAAGTTTCTGCCGCTTCCCAGTAGCAGCACAAGCTGGGCACTGAGCTTTTCATACATGGACTTTGGGGGTGAGGGGACATTTAGTGTATGTGCTGCTCAAGTGAGCAGAGAGAAGGAATTTTAAATCTAGACTGTAACAGGCAGCCTCTTATTTCTTGTTAACGCACCCCCCACTATTACCAGTGATCAAACTCAGGACCTTGTGCTTGCCAGGCAGGCACAGTGCCACTGAGCTACATCCCCGGCCAGCCTCTTGTTTCTTATTCAGCTTAGGACCTTCTTAGGGGAAGAGTCTATTTTTGTTTTCATTTATTTTATGCCTCATATCAAGCATAGGGTCAGGTGTAAATGAACTAAGCTTTTTTTTGTTTTTCTAAGTTATTCTATGTAAGACTGTTTTTGTTACTCTTTATGGAGTTGAAGATCTGACAAATCATTCTATGACTGAAATTTGTAGGATGTTGGCTGACTATGTTGTGGACTTAAAGTTAGCGAGTGACTTAATGTTCTTTAGAAACTGAAGCAACAGTTTCATGTAGGATGGGTATAATGACTTCTTTCAAGAAGAGCACTGAGGGTTAAAATATAGTAATATAAAAGGAAAAACATTATTTTTGCTTTTTTTTTTGAAAAACAGGAAATTACAGACAAAGATAAAGCAATAATCACGCATTCTACCAATATTTGCTTTTTTTGGTACTAGGGATCAAACTCAGGACCTTTCACTTGAAAGGTAGGCATGGGCGCTACTGAACCAAATCCCCTGCCCTTATTCTACCAATATTTGTTTCGGTTTTTTGAGGCAGGGCCTGGCTATGTGGCTCAGGCTGGCCTTGAATGCACTGCTGAGCCCAGGATGGCCTCAGACTCCTGGCGATCTTCCTGCCTTGGCCTCCTAAGTGCTGGGATTACAGGTGTGTGCTACCATACCTGGCTCCATCAATGTTTATATTTTGGGCATGTCTTTTAGTCTTTTTCTTATGAATATGCATTTACATAGTTATATACTGTGTGTGTGTGTGTGTGTGTGTGTGTGTGTGTGTGTGTCTGTGTGTCTGTGTCTGTCTGTCTGCCTGTCTGCCTGCCTCTCTGTTACTAGCAGTTGAACCCAGGGGCTATATCCCCAGCCTATTTTTATTCTTTATTTTGAGAAGTCACCAAGTTGCCAGCCTGGGCTTAAACTCGTGACCCTTCTTCCTCAGCTTCCTAGAGTGCTGGGATTATGGGCATGTGCCACATGCATAGCAATATCATATACTTGGTTTTTTTTTTTTGGTACCGGGGATCGAACTCAGGTCCTTGCGCTTGCAAGGCAGGCCACCGAAGCGCTGAGCTAAATCCCCAGCCCTTCAGGTCAGTTTCTTTTTGGTAAGAATATTTACCAAAACACTTATAGGTGGTGCGTACTTTTTAATAGGCCTTTTTGAAAGGCTCTGGATATACACCGCTAAAGAGCTTTCCAGAACATTTTGTCAATTAACACTTCCCCCAGCTGGATGAGATAATCCACCCTGTTGTGCACTTATCAACATAGTCAGAAATGGTGAGTTTTTACACATCCCAATATGTTTAGAAAGAATACTTACTAGCTAAGTTTTTAGAGGTAACTAAGTTTATATCTGCTGCAAAAATTAACTTCTTGGTACCTGTACATTAAAATAAGTCATCTTTTAGCCTCCAGTATCTGAAATGATAAAGATATGTACATGTTTACAGTAAATTCAGAAATTTAAAACGTATACTTAAAAAGGCAGAAGAGTAGATTCTTTAATTCGGTGCATCATCATCATCATTATAATTGAGACAGAGTCTCCCTATGTAGTTCAAGGTGGCCTTAAACTCACTATATAGCCCAGGCTGGCCTACTTGTGAGGATCCTCCTGCCTCAGCCTCCCAAGTGCTGGGATTACAGGTATGTGTGCCACCACACCTGGCTTTGGGTACTATATTTTGTTTTCTTCTTTTTAAAATAAAAAAAAAAAATTTTTTTTTTGGTTTTTTGAGACAGGGTCTCATTATGTAGTTGAGACTGACCTGGAACTCACTATGTAGCCCAGGCTGGTCTCGAACTCACTGTGATCCTCGTGCCTCAGCCTTCCGAGTGCTGGGATTACAGGTGTGCACCACTATGACCTGT
>NW_022974552.1:20254-20685 GCF_012274545.1 Fukomys damarensis
AGCTCTTTGAGGTATCTCCATATTGATTTCCATAGTGGTTGCACTAGTCTGCACTCCCACCAACAATGGAGAAGGGTTCCTTTCTCCCCACAACCCTGCCAACATTTGTTATTGTGTGATTTCTTGATAGCAGCCATTCTTTGTGGGGTGAGGTGAAATCTCAGTGTTGTTTTCTTCTGCATCTCTCAAATGACCAGTGATGTGGAACATTTTTTCAAATATTTTCTTGCTGCTTTTACTTCTTTGTCTGAGAAATGTCTGTTCATTTCTGATGCCCATTTTTGAATCTGGTCTTTATAGTTGGGGGGACTGATTGTTTTGAGTTCTTTATATATCCTTGATTAATAGTCCTTTGTCTGAGGAACAGCTGGTAAAAATTCTTTCCCACATTGTAGATTGTCTCTTAGTTCTGCTGATGGTTTCTTTTGAAG
>NW_022974552.1:21296-29668 GCF_012274545.1 Fukomys damarensis
TTTTTTCCCTTATTTCTCTCTCTGTGAGTCTGTTGTTTGTGTATAAGAAGGCTATTGATTTTTGGGTATTCACCTTGTATCCAGATACTCTACTGAATCTGTCAATTAAGTCTAGAAGTATTTTGGTGGAGTTTTTTTGATCTTCAATGTAGAGTGTCATACCATCAGCAAATAATGACAGTTTAACTTCTTCCTTTCCTATCTTTATTGCTTTAATTTCTTTCTCTTGTCTAATTGCTGTGGCTAATGTTTCCAGACCTATATTAAAGAGAAGTGGTGATAATGGGCATCCTTGTCTTGCTCCTGATTTTTACATGAAGGTTTTCAGTTTTTGGCCATTCAATATGATGTTGGCTGATGGTTTTTCATAGATAGCCTTTATTAAATTGAGGTATAGACCATCTCTTCCAATTTTTTGTAGGGTTTTTATCATGAATGGGTGTTGAATTTTATCACATGCTTTTTCTGCATCTATTGAGAGGATCATATGGTTTTTGTCCTTGACTTTGTTAATATAATGTATTACATTTATTGACTTTCGTATGTTGAACCACCCTTGCATCTCTGGAATAAATCCAACTTGGTCAGGATGGATGATCTTCTTAATAATCCTCTGTATTCTGTTTGCTAGTATCTTATTAAGGATTTTTGCATCTATATTCATTAAGGAGATTGGTCTGTAGTTCTCCTTTTTAGTTGTATCTTTCCCTGGTTTGGGAATCAAAGTGATACTTGCTTCCAGGAATGAATTTGGAAGTATAGCTTCCCTTTCAATTTCATTGAAAAGTTTGAAGAGTAATGGCAGTAGTTCTTCTCTAAATGTCTTGTAAAATTCAGCAGTGAATCCATCAGGGCCTGGGCTTTTCTTTGTTGGTAAATTTTTAATTACATTTTCAATTTCATTGACTGTAATTGGGGTGTTTAAAATGTTTTTATCTTCTTTGTTCAACTTTGGTAATTCGTAAGTATCTAAAAATCTGTCCATTTCTTCTGTGTTTTCCATTTAATTGGAGTACATGTTCTCAAAGTAAGTGTTCATGATCCTCTCGATTTCTTTTGGATCTGTTGTGACTTCGCCTTTTTCATTCCTGATTGCATGGATCTGAGCCTTTTCTTTCCTTTTTTTGATAAGATTAGCTAAGGGTTTGTCGATTTTATTTATTCTTTCAAAAAACCAGCTCTTTGTTTCATTTATTTTTTGTATCGTTTTCTTAGTTTCAATTTTATTGATTTCTGCTCGGATCTTTATAATTTCCTCTCTTGTTCGAGCTTTGGGTTTTTCTTGCTCTTGTTTTTCTAGGAGTCTAAGTTTCATCATTAAGTTGTTTATTTGAGTGTGCTCTGTTTTCCTAGTGTGGGCATTCAATGTTATGAATTTTCCCCATAGAACTGCTTTTATTGTGTCCCAAAGATTCCTGTATGTTGTATTGGCATTCTCATTTATTTGTAAAAACTGTCTAATTTCTTCTTTAATTTCCTCTGTAATCCATTGATTGTTTAGGAGAGTATTGTTCAGTTTCCATGTGCTTGTGAAGGTTCTATAGTTTCTTGTGCTATTGATCTCCAGTTTGATTGCACTATGATCTGATAATATACAGGGGATGACTTCAATTTTTTTGCATTTATTTAGACCTATTCTGTGAGCCAATATGTGGTATGACCTGTTTTTTAAAATTAATCGGCACATTTTAGATATACAATATAATGACATTCATCCTTGGAAATTTTTACCTTTATGTAATCTATCTTGATCCTTATTTTTCTCCATTACCCTGCCCTCCCTTCAACCCGTCCACCTCTCCCTATTTACAAAGACTTTGTTTCCCTTTTTTTCCTTTTCTCATATTAATTCCATTCCCTCTTTCTTTTCCCCTATGCCTTCCACTTCCCCTTCCCCTTTGCCCCTTTTCTTTGTATTTCATATTATCTACTATATTATTATTTAAGTGAGGAAATGAAGAGCTAATTGAAGCATTAAATAAGCTTTGTCTTTTTCTTTTTTCTACTTTAGATTCTCCACACAGAATCACTTCTCGGCCTTTTGGCTAAGATCAAATATAGATTCTCCACACAGAGAGCTGATATTGACAGTATTGAAAAAAATTTTTTTTTGGTACTGGGGATTGAACTCAGGACCTTGTGCTTGCCAGGCAGGTGCGCGGAGCCACTGAGCTAAATCCGTGGCCCTGACAGTATTGAAAATTTGCATTCTGATCTATTTCTTTTGATGATAATGAACTCTATTTAAACCACTTTTATTTTTATTTTATTATTATTATTTTTTAAATGCTTGTTTATTGCAAGTCTTTTTTTTTTTTTTTTTTTTGTGCTGGGGATCGAACTCGAGTCCTTGCGCTTGTGAGGCAGGCCACCGAACCGCTGAGCTAAATCCCCGGCCCAATAACTTTTTTAAAAGTGTGATATGAAATTTATGTTAAAGTAAGCACTGTTTTAGTTTGTACTCTGCATGTCTAAGATGCTTTTATGCAAAAAAATTACAATTTATTAGCAAGCAATCTTGGACAAATTCTGTAAGCTTGCTAATTCTCAGTTTCCTTGTCTGTGAAATAGGGTGGTAATTCCACATTTAAGGAATATGAAATGCAAGATCCTGGTTAGTAATTTAACACATTTTGCTTTCTTTGTGACAGCTTAGTTTCTGTCTTTGTTTATTTGCTTTTTGCAGTGCTAGGGATTGAACCAATTGGCCTTGTATATAGTAGGCAAGCACTCTACCAATGAACTATATATCCCAACCTTCAGTTCTGCCTTGTATTTGCTTGTCAACTTGCTAATGTATATAGTATATGCACAGGCTTATTTATTCCTGGACTTCTCTGGAACGGTCACATACTGACATCTTATTCTCTCTGTCTCTCATTGTTATTATTTTGGCAGTGCCGGGGATTGAACCCAGGGCCTCATATACACTAGGCAGGTAATCTACTACTGAGTCATATCCTCAGTCCTTTTTATTTTATGTTGAGACAGGGTCTGGCTAGTTTCCCGGGCTGCCCTTGAGTGTGCCATTCTGTTCGCTCAGCCTTCTGGGTAGTTGGTATTGTAGATGTGCAGAATGGACTCAGCCAGACTGCTGATGAGAGAATTTTAATAAACTGTACACTGCATTTCTTTTAGTTTCACAAGCAATCTTTGACCCAAACACCAGGACGAGAACTTTCTACTCCCCGGGTACAGAAGAGGGCCCGTTCACGCTCCTTCAGTGGGCTTATTAAGGTGGGTATGCTGTGCTGTCTTTTTCGGTATTGAATGTGAGGAAATTTAAGTCTGCCTCTTTTATTTTTGTTGTTTGTTTTTTTATGGCAGAGTCCCACTATGTAGTTCAGGCTTGAACTCACTTTGCAGCCTGGGCTGGCCTGGAACTTATGGCAGTCTTCCTCCCTCAGCCTCCAAGTGCGGGGAGTGCAGGCTTGTGCTACTAAGCCCAGCATGTCTCGCTTTGCCCCACCCCGCTCTTCTCTTTTCTTTATCTGTCTGTCTCTCTACCCCCTTCTCCTCTCCCCTCCCCCTCACTTTTTTTTGTCCTCTAAATTTTGAGTTTAATTTTTATGTAATCTAACAGTGCTGGAAAAAGTCATTATCCCTCACTCTTTTTGAGATATTGTCTCCTTGATCCTGGCATGGTGGCGCACGCCTGTCATCCCAGCACTCAGGGAGCTGAGGCAGGAGGATTACTGTGAGTTCGAGACTAGGCTGTGCTACATAGTGAGCTCCAGGTAGGTCTCAACTACATAGTGAGACCCTGTCTCAAAAAACCCCCCAAAAAAAGATGTAATATTCTTGTGTAGTCCAGAGTGGCGTTAAGCTCACCATGTAGCCTAGGCTGGTCCTGCATTTACAACCCTCCTCCTTCCATCACCTGAGTGCTGGAATTGTAGGTGTGCACTGCCATTTTTGGCATATGATTGACTTTTATAATGCATGAAACATTTTCTTCTGTTCCTAAGGATTCTGTAGGGGGTTAATAAGACAATAAAGATAGAATTTGCAAAAGCTTTTTTTTCAAAGCATTTTGCTGTGTTTCAGATCAGAGAAAGGACTCTAGGAAATAAAAGAAATAGAGATCCTTCCTCCTCTTCTGGGGCTGAGGACAGAAGTCTTATTCCAATATACACAGTGTCTTTTACTTTCTTTGTTTTATTTTATTTTATTTTATTTTTTGGTATTGGCAATTAAACTCAACCTTGCACATGGGAGGCTGGAGCCCTGCCACTGAGCTAAATCCCTGGCCCTCTCTTTTACTTTCTGACCTACCTTGCACTACATCCTTCTTTATGCAAATTGACAAACCTATAGAGAAGTGAGGAAGTTAAGAGACTGGGAAAATTGTTAGAAAAATGGATTTTAGTAAGCTTAATGTTTTAATTGTTGTATTCCCTTCCCTCGTATCAAATGTATTAAAAATGTTTTTAGAATGAGTACAATTTTGTGCTACTGATGACATCACTGCAGATTCAATTTACAGGTTGTTGACAGTCTGAACTTGTAGTTAAGGAATATTGCCATCAGGTGGCAGTAGGTAACTTGGTTGTGGGGTTCAGATTTCCATGCACAAACTTACAAGCAGATTCTGGTTACTTGGACAGAGATTAGCACTTTTCAGTGTTCTACTATTTTTCTTTCAAAAATTGTTTTAACATTAGTAAGATATATACATCCAGCAACACTGCAACCCTTTGATTAAAACTTTAAACTTGTCTTAAAAAATGAATGCCTTGAAATTCTTTTTTTTTTTTAAGCAGCAACTGTTAGCAGTTCCTTTTTTTTCTTTCTTTTGGTTTTTTGAGACAGGGTCATGTTGCAGAGCCTAGCTTCAAACTCATAATCTTCCTTTTTCAGCCCCCCTAAGTGTTGGGACAACAGGCATGACCCACCAATCCTGGTTCTGCAAATTCCCTTAACTCTAATTTTGGTCCTTGTTATTATCATTTCTGGGAGTCTAGTGTTCACTCTGGTTTTGATCTGCTGGGGCCAATAGCTTCTGGGATGTCAGGTTTGTTTGACATCAAAATTTCCTTTGCTATCAACAGAGTGAAAAGGCAACTCATGGGACAGGGGAAAACATTTGCAAATCATATATCTGATTGGGAGTTAATATCTAGAATATAACTTCGCAGCAGAAGAAGTCCTGTGACTCCATAGCATGAAAACAACCTCATTAAAAGATGGGCAAAGGACTTACGTAGATGTTTTTCCAAAGGTCATATACAAATGACAAGACACACATGAAAACATGCTCAGCGTCACTAATCTTAAGAAAATATAAATCAAAACCACAGTGAGATACCATTTCATGCTCCCTAGGATGGCTATCATTAGAAAAAACAGAGAATAACGAATGTTGATTAGGGTATGGAGAAATGCAAATCTTACCCTGGTTAGAAGGTAAAATGGTACAGGTGCTGTGGGAAACCATACGACAGTCTTTAAAAGAATTAAAAAATAGGTTTACCTTATGACTCAGCAATTCCACTTCTGTGTATACTCAGAAGAATTAAAAGTGGGATCTTGAGGAGATATCTGTTCAATGCTTATAGCAGCACTGTTCATAGTAGCCAGCAGGTGGAAGCAACCCAACTGTTTGTTATTGAATAAGCAAAATGTGGTATATACAGACAATAAAACATTATTGATCTTTAAAAGGAAGGAATTTCTAACATGTTATAATATGGATGGACCTCGAAGACAGTATGTCAGTAGAATAAGTGAGTCACAAAAAGGTAAATATTGTACAATTCCACTTATACTAGGCACCTAGAATGATAAATTCATACAGACAGAAAGTGGAATAGAAGTTGTCAGCATCTAGCGTGTGAAGGAGATAGGGAGTCACTTAATAGGTATAGAGCAGTGCTGGCAAAGCTATGGGACACATGTTGTTCCTTTTAAGACAAAAGTGCTAATATATGAGTTGTTTCTTTCTGAACTAAAACCTAAGTATTCAGGTTTAATTGCAGTGTTAGCACTTTGTGATAAGTAAGTGGGTTTTGGGTTGCAGTTTGGGCACTGCAGTCATCTCTTAAAGATTCGCCATCGCTAGTGTAGAGTTTCTGTTTGAGAAGAGAAAAAGAATTATGGACATAAATGGTGGAGTGATTGTTGTACAACTCTGTGAATATACTTAATGCCACTTAAAAATGGGCAAAATGGTACATTTTATATATATTTTTCATAGTTTAAAAAATTCCCTTTACTAGGATTTTAGAAGTACATTCATCTGTTCAGATATGGCTAGTATAAAATGAACAACCTTCGTTTATTACATTTTTTCCTTCTTAGTTGGAAAAGTCTGTCATTCCCTGTTATAAAAATTATTGATAAAAGTTATGTCAAATAAGGGTTTCTTTAACTGAAGATAGATGGTGTAGTTTTTTACCTCAGTGAACTCTTCTGCTATTAGCTTTAGGTGTATTGGCTAATTAATGCTTGAAATGTAAATGGATAGTATCCTCCTTGGCTGCTGCCCACTTCTTTGCCAAGACAATTCAGAACTTCAGAATTCATAAAAGCTTATAATTCTCTCAGTATAAAGCATTTTGGAACAACAACTTAATTTTTTTATTAACATTATTACTAGTTTTTGAGGTAGAGTCTTGCTGTTTTTTTCAGGGTGGCCTCGAACTCATGATCCTCCTACCTCAGCCTCCCAGGTGCTGGGATTACAGGCATGTGCCACCACTCATGGCTTAACATACTGAGATTTTTGAGCTGATAACTAGGTGTAGGCTTTGCTTAGTAGCTCTGCAGTGGAGTAATTAGATTTTTTTTTTTTTTTTTTTTTTTTTGGTACTGGGGGTTGAACTCAGATCCTTGTGCTTGTGAAGCAGGTGGTGGATTCACTGAGCTAAATCTTTGGCCCTAATGAGATGTTTTTTAAACAGTTCATTGCAAGCTTTATAGCTAGTCCTGTGGCACTCCTACTTCAGCATCTTCTCAGGTGATACCTGATTTCTGAAAGGAAGATATGGTGTTTGTATTTTTTTCCTAGCATTTCTGTTTTTGCTATTTGATTTCTATCCTTTATTTAAAAATAAAAAATTATCCCATCTCAGCTTTATTAATATACAATTAACAATCTATCCTGCTTTGATCTTTTTGGCTATATTTTTTTCCTCCAGAATTCCTCATGTAGATTAATTTATTAAATCAGAATATCCTGAATATTGGTGTTGATATTTATAATGTAGAGTTAATGTTTTAGTTTTTGCATGTTCTTTTTTTGGAACTCAGATTTATTCTTTGAAGGGAAAAAAAGGAAGATTTCTCCAAAGATGGTAAAATTGTCACGGTCAGCTGTTAAGTAGGTTACATCAGCTTCTAAACTGTTCAGAGATGAAAAGGCTTTTAGTCTTGCTCTGAAAAGCAGTATAGTCATGTGATCCTGTTAAGAAGGCCTGTACCCTCTTGTGACTACTATATTGGGATCTCATAGAATTTCTCCAGATGCTCCATTTCTGTGTGAGGAAATGACAGGGAAACAAAATCTTAGAGCAAAACAGGCTTTAGTGGGGAGGGGGAAGGGACTCTTAACAGCTACCAGAGGCAACACACTTTGGGGAAAAAAATCTACATTGGTAAGTAACTGATATTTCTTTTATGGTTTCAGAGGAACATTGCAACTGGCCTGTATTAGCTCATTTAAATTAACCATAAAGTTGCTTCTAATGTCTAAGTTTTTTAAGTATGTAGGAAAGTGATTATTTACAGAAAAGCAATGATTTCAGGTGTTTTAATACATGCTTGGCATTTTTATGAGATGGAGGGAGAGTACATATAGAAGTTGTCAGAATGCTGTTTTTTGTTTTTTTTTAAATTAATTTTACTAGTACATTCTAGGTATACAATATAATGACATTCATCTTGGAAATTTGTACCTTACAAAATCTATCTTGGTTCTTATTTTTTCCCCATTCCCCTCCCCTCCCTTCAACCCCTCCACCCCTCCCTATTTACAAAGACTTTATTTCCATTTTTTCCTTTTCTCATATTAATTCCATTCCCTTCTTTCCCCTACCCCTCATACATCCCCTTCCCCTTTGTTTTGTTTTTTCTTTTTTGGTACTGGGGATCAAACTCGAGACATTGTGCTTGCAAAGCAGGCATTGGAACCCCTGAGCTAAATCCCCGGCCCTTCCCTTTCCCTTTGGACCCTTTCTTTCTATTTCACATTATCTGTTATTCCTTTAGATCCTTATTTACACTTTCAGTTTCTCACACCAGAGAAACTATTTGGTATTTACACATGTGTGTCCTATTTATTTCACTGAAGAGTATCACCTCAGTGTGCATCCATTCAGCTATAAATGTCTCCAATTTCTTTATGGCTGAGCAGTACTCCATTTTATTTTTTT